>NC_090752.1:7319111-7326611 GCF_036898095.1 Palaemon carinicauda
AAATGTAGAGTATATTTTGGAAGCTATGGTCTAAATAAATGCTAGAGTATATTTTGGAAGCTATGGTCTAAATAAATGCTAGAGTATATTTTGGAAGCTATGGTCTAAATAAATGCTAGAGTATATTTTAGAAGTTATTGTCTAAATAAAGGCTAGAGTATATTTTGGAAGCTATGGTCTAAATAAAAGGTTAGAGTATATTTTAAAGCTATGGTTCAAATCTTAAAAAAAAAATGGAAGTAACTTTTTTTTTTTTATCCGTGGTTCTATTTTATCTTTTTACCTCGGCCAAGGATGTTGGGAGGAGGTTATGATTATGCCCGTGTTTGTCTGTTTGTTTGTTTGTGAACAACTTTCTGGCCACAATTTTACTCACACAGTATTGAAACTTTCAGGGATTAATTGTTTTATATCGAGACGTGGAAGTGATTTAATTTTGAAAGTCTTAGGTCAAAGGTCAGGGCCGAGCAAATGGTCTATCGAATTGACCCTAAGGCAAGCTGGTTTCGAGAAATAAGCTGCTGTGGTGGAGGTCTGCACTCTCTGAGTGCTTTACTAGTTTTTATCAGAACTATCTTTTTTTTTATTCTCAGAAAAAACAAAAGATGATTCAGCATCTGAGTACGTCCTTTTTTTCTTCTTTTCTCGTTTTATTTCTCTGAATGACACCCAAATCCTCCTTTATATCAGACAGTCAGGTCTGTGGCATCACCTAAGAAGACATATCTCCTGGAAGTTGTACGTTTTTTTCTTCTCTCTCTTTCTCTCCCTGTCTCTCTCTGTCTCTCCCTGTCTCTCTCTCTGTCTCTTCCTTCTCCCATCATGTGTGGGATTGGCTCGGCTTTACGTTTGTGCCTATGTATTTTGTCTAAAATGTATTTGCCAAGAAAGTGCATTTTACTGTTTTTTTTGTTTTGTTTTTTTCCAAGTCAGTACATACTATGATTCCTGTAATTATTATTTTTTTTTTTTTGTCTAAAAAAAAAAAACTGGCAACAACAGTAGGGACAAAATTTTTTTAATGTTGTTAATGGTTTTATAGTTTTTTAAATATTTAATTTTTAATTTTTCATTACTTCTTATATCGTTTATTTATTTCCATGTTTCCTTTCCTCACTGGGCTACTTTTCCCAGTTGGAGCCCTTGGGCGTTTAGCATCTTGCTTTTCCAACTAGGGTTGTAGCTTGGCTAGTAATAATAATAATAATAATAATAATAATAATAATAATAATACTCAAAAGTTCATCACAGACAGACACGCACACACAAATAAGAGAAACGGTGTGTATAAGACCATGACTAAGAGAATCATTATTAGCGTGATGTAGTTCCATTATACTTTACAGTTTTTACATCAATGTAACTTTTGATTAGCATCACTTCACGTATGATATAATCTGCGTATAGGATAAAGAAATGAAAATAAATAACAAGAAATTAGAAATATTATATGCTAGTTGGGAAAAATTAAATTGTTAAAATTTTTTATGAGGTTTATTTTGCAGTAATTTATTGCAAAGTATTTTCGAAACGCGTTTTGCTGTAAAGGTTTAAATACTAATCTTTCATACCAATCGGAATAAACTTCATACTTGCTTTTCGATTTATGCATATATATGTGTGTGTATATATATATATATATATATAATAAATATATATATATATTATATATATATACATATATATATATATATATATATAATGTGTGTGTATGTATGTATATATATATATATATGATATATAGAGAGAGAGAGAGAGAGAGAGAGAGAGAGAGAGAGAGATGTGTATGTACATATATAATATACACATATATATGTAGTATATATAATATATATATATATATATATATATATATAGATATATATATATATTTATATGTGTGTGTGTGTGGCAGACAGACAGACAGACTGATTGATTGATTGCTGACGAAGCAAGGAAAGGAAGAGAAGACGATATGAAAGATCTGATTTAATGTTGTTAGTGTTTTTAAAAGAAATATTTTAATACTTGATTATTCTTATATCGTTTATTTATTTCCTTAACTCACCGGGCTATTTTTCCCCGTTGGAGGCCTTGGGCTTATAGCATCTTGCTTTTCCAACTAGAGTTGTAGCTTAGCTAGTAATATATATATAGTATATATATATATATAAATATATATATATAATATATATATATATGGGAAATCATTACAATTTGATGAAAGTAGATTAAAGACCAGGTCACAGTTGAATAGAAGTGACCTTCCTCTCATTTCGTGCAGTAACTGCATTACTGATTTCGCCAAATGGACTTGATTTTGCCTGAATCTCCGACCACAGGTCGAGAAAATTGCATTGGGAGGTGGTGGTAGCAGTTTTTTTTTTTTTTTTTTTTTTTTTTTTTTTTTTTTTTTTTTTTTTTTTTTTTTTTTTTTAAGGAAAGTGAATTATTCAGGTTGGAGTATTTCGGGACCGTAATCCAATGATTCGGGAATACCATATTGCCTTTTTTTTACATTTTATTCTTTGAATTTGTATATTGAGTATGACTTTCTTTATCTTGGATTCAAAGCTCTATTTCATTGCTGTCTTTCTTTTTTTTTCGTCCTTATTTTTTTCATTATTTATGACTTATTTTGGATTCATAGTTTGATTTGTTTTGTGTCTTTCTATCTCATTTTCGTCCTTATTTTTTTTTCCTTTTTATGATTTTTATCTTTTATTCAAAATTTGATTTCTTTGCTACCCTTCTGTTAGATTTTTGTCATGGATTTTTTTTTTTCATCTTGGATTTAAAGTGGGATTTTTTTTTGGTGCCATTTTACTTTATTTTCTTTTCTTAAATTTGTATTTTATATATGACTTATCTTGTATTCAAAGTGGGATTTCTTTGAAGTTTTATTTCTCGATGCTTTTGTTCATTGGATCGAAGGTTAAAATGTCTTAATGATAAACTGATGGGATATATCTGTCGACATTTTTTTATATTCTTATTATGGTACATGAGATATGATTCCTATGATGTTCTTTTTATACTTCTAGGATTAAATTATATTAATAAGATGTATTTTTGGGGAGGATAAAGTTATACGTAATTGTACTTTCTGCAAAGCATGACTGTTTCCTATCTGTTAAGAGAGATGGTTAAACCGACTGTTTATTATTATTATTATTATTATTATTATATTATTATTATTATTATTATTATTAAGCTACAACCCTAGTTGGAAAAGCAGGACATAAGCCCAGGGGCCCCAACGGGGAAGATACCGCAGTGAGGAAACGAAACAGGGAAAAATACACTTTAAGAGCAGAAACAACATTAAAATAGATATTTCCTATATAAACTACATACAAAAAATATAGAAAAAATATATGAGACCGTTCTGGATTATATTACATACTCTTTCTACATGATTCTTCTCTTCTTATTTTGAAATTTATGGCTTCCATGCGTGAGCTCTTGAAACTCCGTAGTATTTAGCAATTTTGTTTTCATATTTGAAGCTTTTTAAATTTAGTTATTAGCCAGATATTTGTATATGATTGTGATTTTGATTCGTAGCCTTGATAAGATTGGACTTCTAATCAGGCAGTTGAATCATTGGAACTTGAAAAGTTCAAAATTGCATCAAATGCTTTTATGTTGAGCAGATGGACATAAGTCTCTCTTTATAGTTGTATATAGTAGACTGTTTTATCGTTGTTTTATATCAATTTTCATTACTTTTCGTGTAGTTTATTTATTTATTTCCTTATTTACTTGAGGCAAAGAGGGCAGCTGACCTGAGGTGGGGTCAGGGACTGGGTCAGTCATATGAAGAGAATAAGAAGTAGTTTTGGAAAGAAGTGAAGAGAGTAAGGAAGGCCGGCGCAAGAATTGAAGAGACAGTGAAAGATGGAAATGGAAGGTTGTTAAAAGGAGAGGAGGCAAGGAAAAGGTGGGCGGAATATTTTAAAAGTTTGCTGAATGTTGAGGATAATAGGGAGGCAGATATAATTGCTGTTCCAGGTGTTGAGGTGCCAGTGATGGGAGATGAGAATGAGAGAGAGATTACAATAGAGGAAGTGAGGAGAGCACTAGATGAAACGAGAGTAGGAAAAGCATCTGGTATGGATGGTGTGAAAGCTGAGATGTTGAAGGAAGGGGGTGTGACTGTACTTGAATGGTTGGTGAGATTGTTTAATATGTGTTTTGTGTTGTCAATGGTACCAGTAGATTGGGTCTGTGCATGTATTGTACCACTATATAAGGGTAAGGGAGATGTGCATGAGTGTTGTAATTCAAGAGGTATTAGTTTGTTGAGTGTAGTTGGAAAAGTGTATGGTAGAGTACTGATTAATAGGATTAAGGATAAAACAGAGAATGCAATCTTGGAAGTACAGGGTGGTTTTAGAAGAGGTAGGGGTTGTATGAATCAGATTTTTACAGTTAGGCAGATATGCGAGAAATATTTAGCAAAAGGTAAGGAGGTGTATGTTGCGTTTATGGATCTGGAGAAAGCATATGATAGAGTTGATAGGGAAGCAATGTGGAATGTGATGAGGTTATATGGAGTTGGTGGAAGGTTGTTGCAAGCAGTGAAAAGTTTCTACAAGGGTAGTAAAGCATGTGTTAGAATAGGAAATGAAGTGAGCGATTGGTTTCCGGTGAGAGTGGGGCTGAGACAAGGATGTGTGATGTCGCCGTGGTTGTTTAACTTGTATGTTGATGGAGTGGTGAGAGAGGTGAATGCTCGAGTGCTTGGACGAGGATTAAAACTGGTAGGCGGGAATGATCATGAATGGGAGGTAAATTAGTTGTTGTTTGCGGATGATACTGTACTGGTAGGAGACACAGAAGAGAAGCTTGACCGACTAGTGACAGAATTTGGAAGGGTGTGTGAGAGAAGGAAGTTGAGAGTTAATGTGGGTAAGAGTAAGGTTATGAGATGTACGAGAAGGGAAGGTGGTGCAAGGTTGAATGTCATGTTGAATGGAGAGTTACTTGAGGAGGTGGATCAGTTTAAGTACTTGGGTTCTGTTGTTGCAGCAAATGGTGGAGTGAAAGCAGATGTACGTCAAAGAGTCGATGAAGGTTGCAAAGTGTTGGGGGCAGTTAAGGGAGTAGTAAAAAATAGAGGGTTGGGCATGAATGTAAAGAGAGTTCTATATGAGAAAGTGATTGTACCAACTGTGATGTATGGATCGGAGTTGTGGGGAATGAAAGTGATGGAGAGACAGAAATTGAATGTGTTTGAGATGAAGTGTCTGAGGAGTATGGCTGGTGTATCTCGAGTAGATAGGGTTAGGAACGAAGTGGTGAGGGTGAGAACGGGTGTAAGAAAAGAGTTAGCGGCTAGAGTGGATATGAATGTGTTGAGGTGGTTTGGCCATGTTGAGAGAATGGAAAGTGGCTGTCTGCTAAAGAAGGTGATGAATGCAAGAGTTGATGGGAGAAGTACAAGAGGAAGGCCAAGGTTTGGGTGGATGGATGGTGTGAAGAAAGCTCTGGGTGATAGGAGGATAGATGTGAGAGAGGCAAGAGAGCGTGCTAGAAATAGGAATGAATGGCGAGCGATTGTGACGCAGTTCCGGTAGGCCCTGCTGCTTCCTCCGGTGCTTTAGATGACCGCGGAGGTAGCAGCAGTAGGGGACTCAGCAATATGAAGCTTCATCTGTGGTGGGAAATGTGGGAGGTTGGGCTGTGGCACCCTAGCAGTACCAGCTGAACTCGGCTGAGTCCCTGGTTAGGCTGGAGGAACGTAGAGAGTAGAGGTCCCCTTTTTGTTTTGTTTCTTGTTGATGTCGGCTACCCCCCAAAATTGGGGGAAGTGCCTAGGTATATGGATGGACTTTCCTCCCTGGGCTATTTTTTCCCTATTAGAGCCTTTGGGCTTGTAGCATCCTGCTTTTCCAATTAGGGTTGTAGCTTAGCTAAAATTAATAATAGGGATGATAACATAATTTTTTTCTAAGCTTAAGTTCCTCAATTCATGACCTGGTGGCCTAATAGGTAACGTCCCTGCCTGGTGATGGCCAGACTGGGGTTCGAATCCCGCTCAAACTCGTTAGTTTCTTTAGTGTCTGCATCCTCACTATCCTTGTGAGGTAACGAGGGGCCTTTGGGGACCCCTATAGGTCTATCTGTTGAGTCATCAACAGCCATGGCCAGGCAATGTCTGCTGATGACTCAGCAGATAGACCCATAGGCTCCCCCAAACCCCCCATCCTTAGCTCACAAGGATTGGTAGATTGTAGCGACCAGAGGAACTAACGAGTTTGAGCGGGACTCGAACCCCAGTCTGGCGTTCACCAGTCAGGGACATTACCACATCGGCTAACATAACTACTTAATTATATACTTAAGATTTACATATTAGGACCAAGACTTAAACATGTAAAATCAGCTAATCATAAATTTGAATTTTATTATACATGATGAAGAGGATAGTTTATAGTAGGGTTATTTGGGTTTAGGCAAATTGGGTACAAGCCCTTTAAAATCAAGCAAATTGGGTACCAGTCCTTACAAAGCAAGCAAATTGGGTACAAGTCCTTACAAAGCAAGCAAATTAGGTACAGGTCTTTTTAAAGCAAGAAAATTAGGTACAAGCCCTTGGAAAGCAAGCAAATTGGGTACAAGCCCTTACAGAGTAAGACAATTGGTACAAGCCCTTACAAAGAAAGCAAATTGGGTACAAGCCCTTACAAAGCAAGCAAATTGAGTACAAGCCCTTATAGAGTAAAAAGAAATTGGTACAAGCCCTTACAAAGCAAGCAAATTGGTACAAGCCCTTATAAAGCAAGCAAATTGAGTACAAATCCTTACAGAGCAAGCAAGTTAGGTACAAGTCTTTGCAAAGCAAGCAAATTGGGTACAAATCCTTACAGAGTAAGTAAATTGGGTACAAGCCCTTAGCAAGCAAATTGGTTACAATCCCTTACAGAGTAAGAAAATAGGTACAAGCCCTTAGAAAACAAGCAAATTGGTTAAAAGCCCTTACAGAGTAAGAAAATATGTACAAGCCCTTACAAAACAAGCAAATTGAGTACAAGCCCTCACAGAGTAAGAAATTGGTACAAGTCCTTACAAAGCAAGCAAATTAGGTACAGGTCTTTTCAAAGCAAGCAAATTAGTTACAAGCCCTTACAAAGCAAGCAAATTGAGCACAAATCCTTACAGAGCAAGCAAATTAGGTACAAGTTTTTTCAAAGCAAGCAAATTGGGTACAAGCTCTTAGAAAGTAAGTAAATTGGGTACAAGCCCTTCGAAAGCAAGCAAATTGGGTACAAGCCCTTACAAAGCAAGCAAATTGTGTACAAGTCCCTAAAAAGCAAGAAAATTGGTTACAAGCCTTTACAGAGTAAGAAAATTGGTACAAACCCTTACAAAGCAAGCAAATTGGGTACAAATCCTTACAGACCAAGCAAATTAGGTACATGTCTTTTTAAAGCAAGCAAATTGGGTACAAGTAAATACAAAGCAACCAAATTAGGTACCATCTTTTCAAACCAAGCAAATTGGGTACAAGTCCTT
>NC_090752.1:7336611-7346611 GCF_036898095.1 Palaemon carinicauda
ATCTTCGCGAAGCAGAAAAAGAAAAGATGAAAACCATACCTGGCGAGGAAATATCTTTTGAATTCGTACGTGGATCATTAGCTTGAAACAAGCGACGAGTTAATTAACTTGCGAAGGAACTGGAAGGATGATGGCGTATCATTACGTGACGTCACTCCAACATGATTAAATTCGGGGGCATTGTGTAGACGATGCCTTTCATTAATGGACGGAAGAGAGAAATGCGGCTTTAGTTAGTATTTTCTTTTGATTCGATTTTTGTTATTTTTGGATATTTGAGTATTTTGCGTGGTTAAGGTACTTAAGTTAGAGTAATAGCTTTGAAATTACTTATTGCACATCATCTGCTACTTAAAGTAATAGCTGCGTAATTACTTGTTGCACATCATCTGCTACTTAAAGTAATAGCTGCGTAACTACTTATTGCCCATCATCGGCTACTTAAAGTAATAGCTGCGAAATTACTTATTGCACATCAGCGGCTACTTAAGTCAAAGTAATAGCTACAGAATTACTTGCATATCAGTAGATACTCAAGTCAAATAGTTGCAAAATTACGTATTACACAATATCGGCTACTTAAGTCAAAGTAGTAGCTGAGAAATTACTTATTGCACATCAGCGGCTACTAAGTCAAAGTAGTAGCTACAGAATTACTTATTGCACATCAAAGGCTACTAAGTTAAAGTAATAGCTACAGAATTACGTATTGCACATCAGCGGCTACTAAGTCATAGTAATAGCTATGAAATTACTTACATATCAGTAGATGTTATAGTCAAAGTAATAGTTGTAGAATTACTTATTACTCATCAGAGACTACTTAAGTCAAAGTAATAGCTGTGAAATTACTTAATACACATCAGCGACTACTTAAGTCTAAATCGTAGCTGTTAAATAACTTATTGCACATCAGCGGTTACTTAAATCAGAGTAACTGCGAAATTACTTATTGTACATCAGCAGCTACATACTGTAAGTCCAAGTAATAGCTACGAAATGACATATTGCGCATCAGGGACTGTATCTCCTTATAAGCTCCTTCGGCTAAAGGCGGAAGAGCTGTGTTATCTTTTATCTCTAGTCGCGTGTACAAGCTGCTTACGTTATCCCACCAAGAGCCTTTACCCTTTCCACGAGGGAAGTCAATGAGTCCGCAAGGCTTTTGGTTTTTTGCCACGGCGACCATTATTGCATGAGTTCTTCCTAAGGAGAAATCTTGTTTTTGGATTAGTTAATTTATTGATTAAATCCGCCAACGAAATTGGAAGGAGGTTATGCTTTCACCCCTGTTTGTTTGTGAACAGCTTCCTGGCCATGATTTTAATCGCAATGAAACTTGCAGGGATTCACTTTTAAATAAAAACCTGGAAATTATCAAATTTTGGAAGGTCAAGGTCAAGGTCAAGCAAAATGTCCAAATCATGTAATGAGCCATAAGTTTGGACATCGTTGTCACAGAGATTTCAAATTGGTTCATATTTGAGTGTATGAAAGTTCACACCAAGTATTACATGTTAAGGTCAAAGGTCAAGGTCCAACAAAAAGTCAATAAATACGTTGCCGCGACAGAGGTCTGCGCTCTACTGAGTTCCCTTCTATACTCTTTTTTTTTTTAATGAGGCACATTTGCACTGACTTGTAGCGGTGCTCTTTTAGCTCGGAAAAGTTTCCTGCTTTCTGATTGGTTAGAATAATCTTGTCCAACCAATCAGCGAGCAGGAAACGTTTCTGAGCTAAAAGGGCACCCCTGCGAGTCTGTGTAAATCTGCCTCAATAAAAAGAATTCTTTAGTTTCGTCTCTTATACCATACGAATATATCTTTCTCCTCTTTATATTTGGTATTTTATTTTTCAATTATATAATTTTATTTACTGTTTAGGCTTTTGCGTGAATCATTCCGTGATTAGTTTTCATTCCTTTTTTTTCAGTACTGACTACTATTTTCTTTTAAAAAATATAGATTAAACACTTTGATATACCGTTGTGCTTTTTTTTTTTTTTTTTTTTTGCGGTATATTAAGAAAAATGTAAATTGACGCGTTGTATTCAAAATGTATTGCTGTTTTTAGAATTTAATCTATTATTTTCACGACTGATATATATATATATATATATATATATATATATATATATATGGGTGTGTGTGTGTATATATATATGTATATATATATATATATATATATATATATATATATATATATATATATATATATATATATATATATATATATATATATATAACCATGAAGAATCTGACTAAAAAATTAGAAATTATAATATAATTTTTGATGACATTTTTAAAATCTCTCTCTCTCTCTCTCTCTCTCTCTCTCTCTCTCTCTCTCTCTCTCTCTCTCTCTCTCTCTACATAAAAATTAGAAATTATAATATAATTTTGGATAACACTTTTGAACTAAAAATCTCTCTCTCTCTCTCTCTCTCTCTCTCTCTCTCTCTCTCTCTCTCTCTCTCTCTCTCTCTCTCTCTCAAGGAAAACAAAGTTCCCAATCTTTGAACGCTTTAAGACGGAAACCCGATGATCATAAATGACGAAATTGACGGCGATTGAAAAGCCTTCAAGGCGATGAGGAACCTTAATGTTAATCAAGCAACACAATTAGCTTCAAAGGTCGTGATTAGCGCTGTGTTTGTCAAGCCATTTCCTTTAATTACTCACAGGGAGGCACACAATGCTTCTCTCCCACTCCCCCCCCCCCTCCTCCTGGTCTGGTACGACACAGTGAGGAAAGCATCAATTGTTAGCACAAGATGTTGTTGTTATTGTTTTTGTTATTATTGCTGGTGTACGCGACCCGTTAGAAATCACAGCTATATATTTAGATAGATATTGTAAGCAAATCTTAATTCCCTACACAAGATATTATTATTATTATTATTATTATTATTATTATTATTGTTGTTGTTTTTGTTGTTGATGAGTTTACTATTATTATTATTATTATTATTATTATTATTATTGGTAGTGTACGCGACCTGTCAAAAATGACGCCTAAATATTTAGGTAGATATGTAAAGCAAATCACCAATTTCCTACACAAGATGTTGTCATTATTATTATTATTATTATTATTATTATTATTATTATTATTATTATTATTGCTAGTGCACTCGACCCGTGAAAAATGACGGTTAAATATTTTGTAGGTATACACACACACACACACACACACACACACAGATTTTACACTTTAAACCCTCTCCCCATTTCCTAACTACCACACGGCAGTTTGAGCAATTTTTAGGAGATTGGCGACTCCAAGTGGTTGCCGCCTACCGTGAAAAGAAATGTGTGTATATATATATATATATATATATATATATATATATATATATATATATATATATATATATATATATATATACTGTATCAGTAGAGAGAGAGAGAGAGAGAGAGAGAGAGAGAGAGAGAGAGAGAGAGAGAGAGAGAGAGAGAGAGAGAGAGAGAGAGAGAGAAAGGTACAAAAAAAGCAGTAGATGGCAAGCTTAAATAGATTTTTCTATTATCAGTGAAGGAGCGAGCGAGAGATAAAAAATCAAACAATGTAAAACATGCGATGGCAAGCTTAAACAGATTTTTTTTTTATCAGCTAGCTGCTAGAGATTAAAAAAAAAAGCAATAGATTACATTGTATGAGTTTGTATGATACGCGTCCGTTGCAAAAGTACTTTGATTGTCACTAGAATAGATGAATCATGATTAGATTTCTATTTTTATTCTCTTACTAGAATGTAGGCTATATATAAATGTTTTGAACTAGCATTTATACTATTTCTCGTAATGAATGCTCCCAGGCAATAAGTTTTTTCGTTTGTAATCCCCAGATTAATTTGATAAACCATAGAAATTTTAGATTACTCCCACGTATTGTTATCATACGTATCAAATGATTAATTAGTTTGCAGTAAAACTTTATTGTTGATTGTTATACTTTGGCTTGTGGGCGAGATTAATATAACTCGATTTCTTGGTAATTCTGTATATGTATCAATCTTGCTTGTGGCTACATTCAGATACACCATTCTGTTTTCTTATTTCCTTTTCTCCAATGGGCTATTTTCACTGATGGAGTCCTTGGGCTTATAGCATTCTGGTTTTCCAACTAGGGTTGTAGCTTAGATAGTATATAATAATAATAATAATGATAATAATAATAATAATAATAATAAGGATAATAATGATAATAATAATAATAATCATACTCACAATAATAATAATAATAATGATAATAATAATAATAATAATAATAATAATGTATTTGATTACAAAAATGTATTCGTGTATTGTTTATTTCTTTCGTTTCATGTTGATTATAAACATACCTTTCTGTAATAAGTATTTTCTTTCCTTTGTGTGTTTATTAACAGCATTATTTTTGTTATGGTTTGTTCAATTACCATTTCTAGGTTATAAAGAATTTCCTATTTTTTTATATGAAATTGTTACTCTACATTGATTTCATTATTTCATTTTGTTTTTCCTGTGTTTTTCCGTATTGGATTTACTGTTGAAATTAAGACAATAATTTTTGTATGGAATTTCTTTTTGAACAGCAATTTTTTTATTCCCATCATAAAAATATATATATTTTTTTCAACATGAAATTAAGCAGTTTATTAAACGTTTTCATGTAGCTATAACGGCTATTATCAGGTTAGAACTTCAAAAGTTCAAACTTAAGCAAATGTTTTCATGTTGAACAGGCTGACATGTCTCTTTTTATAGTTTATATATGAAATATAGGTTTTGGTGTTGTTACTTTTTAAAAAATATTTGAATTGTTCATTATTTCTCATATTGTTTATTTCCTTATTTCCTTTACTTGCTGGGCTATTTTTCCCTGTTGGAACCCTTGGGCTTATAGCATCCTGCTTTTACAACTTGGGTTGTAGCTTAGCTAGTAATAATAATAATAATAATAATAATAATAATAATAATAATAATAATAATAATAATAATAATAATAATAATAATAATAATAATAATAATCTTTGTGCACAGTTGGCAGACTGTACGTGTGATTAATGTGCGAGTTGAGCTGTTAGCTTGTAACAGAGATGCGAGAGGAATGCAACCAACCTTTATTAAACAGACAATGAGCTTATATACAAATACTTGCGGACAAGAATGTCACAAAAATTCAAACCAGATAATGCACGGAAAAGTCAAGCATGAGGAGGTTCTGGTATCAGTACGGGGGAGGGAGAGCTACACACACACACACACACACACACACACACATGTATGGTGAGGTTACTGCGACCAAAGAAACTAAAGAGTTTGAGCAGGACTCGCACCCCAGTGTGGCGTTCACCAGTCAGGGATTATTATTATTATTATTATTATTATTTTATTATTATTATTAAATGCTAAGCTACAACCCTAGTTGGAAAAGCAGGATGCTATAAGCCCAGGGGCCCCAACAGGGAAAATAGCCCAGTGAGGAAAGGAAACAAGGAAAAATAAAATATTTTACAAACAGTAAAAACATTGAAAAACACAAGCCTAAACCATTAGGAAAGAAACGTGAGAAAATAGCCCAGTGAGGAAAGGAAACAAGGAAAAATAAAATATTTTACAAACAGTAAAAACATTGAAAAACACAAGCCTAAACCATTAGGAAAGAAACGTGAACATTCGAAAGCAAATTTACTAAAGTCATTACGGAGACCACAGAGAGTCGCTTAACGAGTCCGGACTGTCTCGCTCTTGGAAACATTAATGAGTGCATTTTCAATTGCCTCTTCCGCTTCACTTGCCAAGTCGACGTCTTGTCATACGATTGGATGTTTTCTCAATTCTCCACTTGCTTCTCATAATTAGTGGAGGATTCTGATGTTCACTGGAGTTTAATCAATAGGATATAAATAAAAATTCTAAGTATAATTAAAAGAAAAAATCAAATTAATTCTAAAAGAAGCCCATAATCGTCCCCCCCCCAAAAAAAAAAAAATATTTTGAGGGAAGATGTCAATGTGCCGCACGTGTTTTACACAAGCTATTTCCTTATATATATATATATATATATATATATATATATAATATATATATATATATATATATATATATATATATATATGTGTGTGTGTATGTATATTATTATTTTTATTATTATTATTACTACTACTACTAGTTAAGCTACAACCCTAGTTGGAAAAGCAAGATGCTATATGCCCAAGAGCTCCAACAGTCCTTCCTTCAATATTTCTGTCCTTCCTTCAGTATTTCCTTCATTATTTTCTCCAGTATTTCTTTTAGTATTTCCTTCAGTATTTGCTTCAGTATTTCCTTCAGTCCCCGGTGGCACAAGCTCATTATAGTGGTTCACAATACGCCTAATTCCGTTTCTCAATTCAATCTCGCGAATCAGCTCTTTAGAGAGAGAGAGAGAGAGAGAGAGAGAGAGAGAGAGAGAGAGAGAGAGAGAGATTGGTCCTTATAATGAACAAGAAAATTGCATTCAACTGTTGCTCCGAAAGAGAGAGAGAGAGAGAGAGAGAGAGAGAGAGAGAGAGAGAGAGAGAGAGAGAGAGAGAGAGAGAGATTGGACTTCAAGGTGAACAAAAGAAACAGCGTTCAACTGTTGTTTAAAGAGAGAGAGTGAGAGAGAGAGAGAGAGAGAGAGATTGGACTTCAAGGTGAACAAAAGAAACAGCGTTCAACTGTTGTTTAAAGAGAGAGAGTGAGAGAGAGAGAGAGAGAGAGAGAGAGAGAGAGAGAGAGAGAGAGATTGGACTTCAAGGTGAACAAAAGAAACAGCGTTCAACTGTTGTTTAAAGAGAGAGAGAGAGAGAGAGAGAGAGAGAGAGAGAGAGAGAGAGAGAGAGAGAGAGAGAGAGAGAGAGAGAGCCTATTATCGTCGTAATCAGGTTTCTTGCATAATTGAGGACTGGAATAAGATGAAGAGAAATAAGACTAAGCCCTTATTAGGTATAGCAATAAAACTCAATGTTAAAATACATTTTTAATCTGTGTTCCCAAAGGAAGGGCTCAATTATATTGGATTTATTGGTGTATCTGTGTGTTTTTTTTAATGATACTATACTCAATTTTTTTTAGTGAGGCAGATTTGCACCGACTCGGAGCGGTGCTCTTTTAGCTCGGAAAAGTTTCTTGATCGCTGATTGGTTGGACAAGATCATTCTAACCAATCAGCGATCAGGAAACTTTTCCGTGCTAAAAGGGCACCACTGCGAGTCGGTCACAGCGGTGCCCTTTTAGCTCGGAAAAGTTTCCTGATCGCTGATTGGTTGGACAAGATCATTCTAACCAATCAGCGATCAGGAAACTTTTCCGTGCTAAAAGGGCACCACTGCGAGTCGGTCACAGCGGTGCCCTTTTAGCTCGGAAAATTTTCCTGATCGCTGATTGGTTGGACAAGATCATTCTAACCAATCAGCGATCAGGAAACTTTTCCGAGCTAAAAGGGCACCACTGCGAGTCGGTCACAGCGGTGCCCTTTTAGCTCGGAAAATTTTCCTGATCGCTGATTGGTTGGACAAGATCATTCTAACCAATCAGCGATCAGGAAACTTTTCCGAGCTAAAAGGGCACCACTGCGAGTCGATGCAAATCTGCCTCGCTAAAAAGAATTAACTATAGTATTAAATATAACTGATAGTGAAGATGTGATTGTGACAATATTTATCTTTGGAACTCCACGTGTTCTCTGAAGCGTTGGGTGCCTCAAGTCGCTTCGAAACTGATTGATAGTCATTAATATCTGAAGTGTTTCATATAAGTTTCGATGGAGGAAGATCTTCTTAATGGCTGAGAGGAAATGGGATCGTTTTGAGTAGTATTTGCAGTGAATAAATTATGGCTGGCATATTGATAAATGGAAGTTAATTCAGTATTTTATGAGAAGAAGAAGTAAGTTGTTATTCCAAGGATGAAAATTAGAAATTATAGATATTTTATATAATTGAAAATGTATATTTATATTTTAATGTAGGGAATTATATGCATTTGTGTGTTATTACCTTCGATAACTTTATTTTGATAGGCGTGTGTTTGTTTGTATGTGTCTCTGCGTTTTTGATTAGCATAACTCAAAAACTATTTGACCGAATATCATATAATTTGGTGGGCTGATTGGCCATGATCCAAGGACAATTTTATTATATTTTGGGCTTGATTGGATCAAGATCAAGGTCACAAAAAGGTCAAAAACGTCTTTTGCCATATCGTGGCCAATTTTTTTATTGTTATTACTTTTTTTTTTTTTTTTTTGGGGGGGGGGGCATGAAACTAGTGCCATAATGTGCATGATTAAATTAAATTTTGTGATATACAACATGATAAACATTGTTAGAAATTTGCATTAAAAAAACAGTAAAAGTCTGGCAACATTTATTCCAGGATTTTAACCATTTTAAAGACGGCTATATTGACGTAAAAGAGGGATATTACGATCCTCAACCCATAAAAGATAATAAGAAAGTAGGGTAAAATTACGGTCGCCTGTATTTTACTGAAATACGATTGAGAACAGTATATTTTATGGAGAATTTCGGAGGAAAAATACGGGTTTTTGTAACAGTGCAGGCGAAGGTATGCGCTCTACCGAGTTCCAGTTCTAGTTTATCTATGGATTTTTTGAGACTTTTTTTTTTTTTTTTTTTTTTTTTTTTTTTTTTTTTCTTTTTTTTTTTTTTTTTAAGTCCACATATTTAACTTGTAACTTTAATTATCACCATCACCTCCTTCGCCTTTTGACGCAAAGGGCCTCAGTTAGACTTCGCCAGTCGTCTCTATCTTGAGCTTTTAAATCAGTACTTCTCCATTCACCATCTCCTACTAAACGCTTCATAGTCCTCAGCCATGTAGGCCTGGTCTTCCAACTCTTCTAGTTCCTTGTAGAGCCCAGTTGAAAGTTTTGGTGAACTAAATGAATTATTATTATTCTTACTAGCCAAGCTACAACCCTAGTTGGAAAAGCAAGATGCTATAAGCCCAAGGGCTCCAACAGGGAAAAATAGCCCAGTGAGGAAAGGAAATAAGGAAACTTTAAAGCAGTATAAAACACCAAATTCATAGTACAGTCGCTCTACTTGAATATTTGCTTTGAATATTTGTATAGCTGTTTTTTTGCAATAATATAAGTAAATGCCAGCTTTATTGCTAATGATGCATGAGTCGTCATTTTAAGCTTTTATTGCAGTAAACACGAGAAAGAGATGTTAAAAAACATTTTAGTTCATCGCTGCCAACAGAGTACGTTTTTGAAGGGGTAAATGAATATTGAGTTAGTAGAGTGCATATGCTGATTGAGTTTAATAGAGTGCTTATGGATATTGGATTCATAAAGTGCTTATAAATTAGAGTAAATAAATTGCATATGGATATTGGGTTAGTAGAGTGCATATGGATATTGAATTGATAGTGCATATGGACATTGTGTTAATAGAAGACTTATGGATATTTAGTTAATAGAGTGCATATGGATGTTGAGTTGAAGAGGGCATATGGATATTGAATTCATAGAGTGCATATGGATGTTGAGTTAATAGAGCGCACATGAATATTGAAGTATTAGAGTGAATATAGATATTGAGTTAATAGAGTGCATGTGGATATTAGTTATTAGAGTGCATATGGATATTGAGTTATTAGAGTGCATATGGATATTGAGTTACTAGAGTGCATATGGATATTGAGTTACTAGAGTGCATATGGATATTGAGTTACTAGAGTGCATATGGATATTGAGTTAATAGAGTGCACATGGACATTGCGGTATTAGAGTGCATATAGATATTGAGTTAATAGAGTGCATATGGATATTAGTTATTAAAGTGCAGATGGATATTGAGTTAATAGAGTGCATATGGATATTAAGTTAATAGAGTTCTTATGAATATTGAGTTACTAAAGTGCATATGGTTATTGAGTTAATATAGTGTATATGATTGTTGAGTTGATAGAGTGCACATGATCTTGAGTTATGAGAGTGCATATGGATGCTGAGTTGATAG
>NC_090752.1:7349111-7355162 GCF_036898095.1 Palaemon carinicauda
GGTCATTAACTCAACTGAGTGTTGATAAAGCAGGTTCTTAACTTAACCTAGTGTTGCAAAATCTGGTTATTAAATAAACTTAGTTTTGATAAATCAGGTAGTCAACTTAACCTAGTGTTGCAAAATCTGCTCTTTAACTCAACTTAGAGTTGATAAATCAGGTTTTTATCAGTGGTTAATAAATCAGGTTTTTATCAGTGTTAATAAATCAGGTTGTTAACTCGACTTAGTGTTGCAAAATCTGCTCTTTAATTCAACTTAGTGTTAATAAATCAGGTCATTAACTCAACAGTGTTGATAAATCAGGTCGTTAACTCAACTTAGTGTTAATAAATCAGTTCATTAACTCAACAGTGTTGATAAGTCAGGTCGTAAACTCAACTTAGTGTTGATAAATCAGGTCGTAAACTCAACTTAATGTTGATAAATCAGGTCATTAACTCAATTTGATGTTGATAAATTATGTCATTGACTCAACTTAGTGTTGATAAATCAGGTCGTTAATTCAACAGTGTTGATAAATCAGGACGTTAACTCAACAGTGTTGATAAATCAAGACGTTAACTCAACATAGTGTTTATAAGTCATGGCATTAACTCAACTTGTTGATAAATTAGGTCATTAACACCAACTAACTGTGGAAAAATCGGGTCATTAACTCCACGTAGTGTAGAAAACTCTGATAATTAACTTCGCATAATGTTGATAAATAAGGTCGTTAAGTCAACGTAGTCTTGATAAATCCGGCCATTAACTCCATAGCGTCGGTAAATGTTAAACCTCATTATGTTTTTTTTTTTTTTTTTTTTTTTTTTTTTTTTTTTTTTTTTTGTGGAACGCCTTGATTTATTTTCCAGATAATAAAATCAACGTCATAATTATTATTTTTTTTTTTCCCCGTGTAATAGCCTCGGTAAATGTTAAACCTCACTGCTTTTTTTTTTAGAGAGAGAGAATGAAATCTTCATAATTATTATTATTATTATTATTATTCTTTTTTTTTTGAGAATGAAATCAACTTCATAATTATTTTTTTCTTTAGAGAATGAAATCAACTTTATAATTATTTTTTTTAGAGAATGGAATCTTCATAATTATTATTATTTTTTTTTTAGAGAATAAAATCAACATCATAGTTATTATTTTTTCCTTTTTTTCCGTGTAATAAACCAGCAACGGTTTCTGCCACTCGAAGCGTGGCTATTGTTTCTCCAACTTTGTAACCCATAACTTGGTTCTTTTGTTCCATAATTAAACCATTCGGCGAGAGACCCAAGTTTTCGGAACCGCTCTTGAATTTCATTTACCCCTCCCCCTTTCCCTCTTTCCCCCCCCCAAAAAAAAAAAGAAAAAGAAAAAAAAATAAGGTACGGCTCGCGTGAAATCGAACTTCGAAAAGGTATTCAAAGTCAGTTTTGCTTTGTTTATTAATGATTATTTTTTTTTTCAATTTTCGATATTTTTACCTCTGCCAACAAAGTTGGAAGTAGGTTATGTTTTACCCCCTGTTTGTGTGTGTGTTTGTTTATGACAGCTTTCTGGCCACAATTTTGATCTTAGAGTAACGACACTTGCAGGAATTAAATGTTATGTAAAAAGCTGAAATGATTAAATTTTGGAAGGTCAAGGTCAAAGGTCACGGTTAAGCAAAAGGTCGAGAAATAAGCTGCTGTGGCGGAGGTCTGCGCTCTACGGAGTGCCCCTCTAGTTTTAAGATATATATTATGGATGTTTGTGTCCAATATTGATCTTAGTAAAGAATTTCCAAATATATCTTTCTTTGAAATTGTCTTTCAGATAATATTTTTTTTTCTAATATATGGCAATGCCCTGTTTGTTTGGTACAGATTTATTTTATTCATTTCGGATTTTCTATAATGTATTATTTGTTATCAATATTATTCTTAGGCAAGAATTTCCGAAAATCACCTTCCTTTTTTAATTGTTCAATTAGGTAATATTTTTTTTCTAATATATAGCATTGCTTTGTTTGTTTGTAACAGATTTATTTTATTTATTTTGAATTTTCATGACAATGTCTATAAATTATTATTTGTTATCAATATTATTCTTAGGCAAGAATTTCCGAAAATCCCTCTCTTTTTTTTTAATTGTTCAATTAGATAATATTTTTTTTTCTAATATATGACATTACCTTGTTTGTTTGTTGTTACAGATATATATATATATATATATATATTATATATATATATATATATATATATATATATATATACATATATATATATATATATATATATATTTATATATATATATATATATATATATATATATATATATATATATATTAGATTTTCTTTAAAATGTCAGTAATTTAATATTTGTTGTCAATATTAATCTTGGGCAAGAATGTCAGAATATTTCCTCTTTGCTTGAAATTCTCTTTCATAATTTCTTCCAAATAAGTTACCGATGTATTTTATTTATTATCGATTTTCTTCAACTTGTCTATAATGTATTATTTATTGTCAATATTAATCTAGGTCAAGAATTTCCGAATATCTTCGCAGTGCTGCAATTTTTATTCTCTCTCTCTCTCTCTCTCTCTCTCTCTCTCTCTCTCTCTCTCTCTCTCTCTCTCTCTCTCTCTCTCAATATATGGAAAAAGGAGTGTAAACTTCATAGATAAGTTACTGATTTATTTCGTTTATTTTGGATTTTATTTAACTTGTCTATGATTTATTATTTGTTGCCAATATTAATCTTGGTCAAGAATTTCCGATTATCTTCACAGTGCTTTTTTTTTTTTTTTTTCTTTTTTTTTTTTTGGAAAAAAAAGGAGTGTAGACTTCATAGATTATCTGCACACTATTGAATCAAAGCAATCAACTCTACGAATACAAAAGTAATCCTATGAATACAGGTTATTTATCTCACCCGTTTGTCGTTTCTGTTCTGTTCAGTCTATTGTTATGTATTGAACTTTATAGTCATTGTTTTATATATATTCCTTTTTTTACATGTAATCTTTTATCTTGAAGTACAATTAACTTTTTGTGTTAGCTTAGAGGCTATAAAGTATAGCCCCGCTGGTCAAATGCTTCATTCAATTGTTAAAGTGTGTGCAGTATGTCTGATCATTACATAATAATTCTTTTATCGTATTCCACAAAGACTTTAGAGTTCTCCGAAATAAAAGAACATCAGAGACACTAGTTATATAGAGCTTGGAACTCGAAAAAGGATATAAAATATTGTATAGAATCGAACATTTACTGAATATCTATTATGCCTTTGAAAACTCACATTTCATTTTTTTCTGAATAGAATTACGTTTGGTTTTCGATTCGGTTTATGAATGAAAGCAAACTGACGTGGTTTTCTGTATGACATTTTTGCATGAAATCTTTTCGTGCTTTTATTCTTTCGATTTTGATGAAAGGGGATACATTGCATTGCATGACGTTTCGTAATAATTGATTTTGGTGCAAAAGGCATGAACTGTAGATGTTATTTTTGCATGGGGTTACAGATTTTGGTGCAAAAGGCATGAATTGTAGAGGTTATTTTTTAATAGTATTACAGATTTTGGTGCAAAAGGCATGAACTGTAGATGTTATTTTTGCATGGGGTTACAGATTTTGGTGCAAAGGCATGAATTGTAGAGGTTAATTTTTTAATAGTATTACAGATTTTGGTGCAAAAGGCATGAATTGTAGAGGTTATTTTTGAATAGTATTACAGATTTTGGTGCAAAAGGCATGAATTGTAGAGGTTATTTTTTAATAGTATTACAGATTTTGGTGCAAAAGGCATGAAATGTAGGAGTTATTTTTTAATAATATTACAGACTTTGGTGCAAAAGGCAGGAACTGTAGAGGTTATTTTTGAATGGTATTACAGACTTTGGTGCAAAAGGCAGGAACTGTAGAGGTTATTTTTGAATGGTATCACAGGTTTTGCTGCAAAAGGCAGGAACTGTAGAGGTTATTTTTGAATGGTATCACAGGTTTTGGTGCAAAAGGCAGGAACTGTAGAGGTTATTTCTTAATGGTATCACAGGTTTTGCTGCAAAAGGCAGGAACTGTAGAGGTTATTTCTTAATGGTATCACAGGTTTTTGCTGCAAAAGGCAGGAACTGTAGAGGTTATTTTTGAATGGTATCACAGGTTTTGCTGCAAAAGGCAGGAACTGTAGAGGTTATTTTTGAATGGTATCACAGGTTTTGCTGCAAAAGGCAGGAACTGTAGAGGTTATTTTTGAATGGTATCACAGGTTTTGCTGCAAAAGGCAGGAACTGTAGAGGTTATTTTTGAATGGTATCACAGGTTTTGCTGCAAAAGGCAGGAACTGTAGAGGTTATTTTTGAATGGTATCACAGGTTTTGCTGCAAAAGGCAGGAACTGTAGAGGTTATTTCTTAATGGTATCACAGGTTTTGCTGCAAAAGGCAGGAACTGTAGAGGTTATTTTTGAATGGTATCACAGGTTTTGCTGCAAAAGGCAGGAACTGTAGAGGTTATTTTTGAATGGTATCACAGGTTTTGCTGCAAAAGGCAGGAACTGTAGAGGTTATTTCTTAATGGTATCACAGGTTTTGCTGCAAAAGGCAGGAACTGTAGAGGTTATTTCTTAATGGTATCACAGGTTTTGGTGCAAAAGGCAGGAACTGTAGAGGTTATTTTTGAGTGGTATCACAGGTTTTGCTGCAAAAGGCAGGAACTGTAGAGGTTATTTTTGAATGGTATCACAGGTTTTGCTGCAAAAGGCAGGAACTGTAGAGGTTATTTCTTAATGGTATCACAGGTTTTGGTGCAAAAGGCAGGAACTGTAGAGGTTATTTTTGAATGGTATCACAGGTTTTGCTGCAAAAGGCAGGAACTGTAGAGGTTATTTTTGAATGGTATCACAGGTTTTGCTGCAAAAGGCAGGAACTGTAGAGGTTATTTCTTAATGGTATCACAGGTTTTGCTGCAAAAGGCAGGAACTGTAGAGGTTATTTCTTAATGGTATCACAGGTTTTGCTGCAAAAGGCAGGAACTGTAGAGGTTATTTCTTAATGGTATCACAGGTTTTGCTGCAAAAGGCAGGAACTGTAGAGGTTATTTCTTAATGGTATCACAGGTTTTGCTGCAAAAGGCAGGAACTGTAGAGGTTATTTTTGAATGGTATCACAGGTTTTGCTGCAAAAGGCAGGAACTGTAGAGGTTATTTTTGAATGGTATCACAGGTTTTGCTGCAAAAGGCAGGAACTGTAGAGGTTATTTTTGAATGGTATCACAGGTTTTGCTGCAAAAGGCAGGAACTGTAGAGGTTATTTCTTAATGGTATCACAGGTTTTGCTGCAAAAGGCAGGAACTGTAGAGGTTATTTCTTAATGGTATCACAGGTTTTGCTGCAAAAGGCAGGAACTGTAGAGGTTATTTTTGAATGGTATCACAGGTTTTGCTGCAAAAGGCAGGAACTGTAGAGGTTATTCTTAATGGTATCACAGGTTTTGCTGCAAAAGGCAGGAACTGTAGAGGTTATTTCTTAATGGTATCACAGGTTTTGCTGCAAAAGGCAGGAACTGTAGAGGTTATTTCTTAATGGTATCACAGGTTTTGCTGCAAAAGGCAGGAACTGTAGAGGTTATTTTTGAATGGTATCACAGGTTTTGCTGCAAAAGGCAGGAACTGTAGAGGTTATTTCTTAATGGTATCACAGGTTTTGCTGCAAAAGGCAGGAACTGTAGAGGTTATTTTTGAATGGTATCACAGGTTTTGCTGCAAAAGGCAGGAACTGTAGAGGTTAGTTCTGAATGGTATCACAGGTTTTGCTGCAAAAGGCAGGAACTGTAGAGGTTATTTTTGAATGGTATCACAGACTTTGGTGCAAAAGGCAGGAACTGTAGAGGTTATTTTTGAATGGTATCACAGGTTTTGCTGCAAAAGGCAGGAACTGTAGAGGTTAGTTCTGAATGGTATCACAGGTTTGGTAACTAGGCAGGAACTGTATAAAGAAAAAGAGGGTTATTTTTGAAGGTATCACCGGTTTTGCTGCAAAAGGCAGGAACTGTAGAGGGTAGTTCCTGAATGGTATCACAGTTATT
>NC_090752.1:7355662-7393162 GCF_036898095.1 Palaemon carinicauda
GGGGTCTCAATATTTCTGGGATCAATTCATGCATTGTGGAATTAGCATCTGGTTAAGTTGGGTTAAATGTTTCCATTATATTGTATTTAGGGGTTGTGTGTGTGTGTGTGTTTGGTGGTTTTTTTTTTTTCGTCTTAATAGTTCTGGGATTTATTTATACATTCCTGGTATTTTTAATGAAGAACATTGTGGAATTAACATCTGATTAAGCTGGTTTAAATGTTTTGATTATATTGTATTTAAGGGGTTGTGGTGGCCGATGTGGTAACGTCTTTGCCGGGTGATTGTCAGACCGGGGTTCGAGTCCCGCTCGTACTCGTTAGTTCTTTTGGTTGCTGTAACCTCATTATCCTTGTGATCTAAGGATTGGGGATTTGGGGGGGAACATATAGGTCGATCTGCTGAGTCATCAGCAGCCATTGTCTGGCCCACCTTGGTCCTAGCTTTGGTGGAGAGGGGCTTGGGCGCTGATCATATGTATATATGGTCAGTCTCCAGGGCATTGTCCTGCTTGATAGGGCAGTGCCATTGTCCCTTGCTTTTGCCATTCATGACCGGCCTTTAAACTATTGAACATGATTCTTTCTGAGAAACTACCCTGTCGCTCAGAATGCCTTTATTAACTCCTTATTGGTACTATTGTTCATATTGATTAGTTCACATTTTTAATCCATCTTCAATGCCACGAATTCAAAGAAAATTAGATTTGACAGGTTTGTCAACTATTCAATCTGGTTACGGTTCATTTCCCCCTTGCCTAAACATACAGCGAATAGCCTGGCCTATTCTTTTCATATTCTCCTCCGTCCTCATACACCTGACAACACTGAGATTACCAAATAATTCTTCTTCACTCAAGGGGTTAACTGCTGTACTGTAATTAAGTGGCTATTTTATTCTTGGTAAGGGGAGAGGAGACTCCTTAGCTATGGTAAGCAGCTCTTCTAGGAGAAGGACACTCCAAAATCAAAGCAATGTTCTCTAGTCTTGGGAAGTGTCATAGCCTCTGTACCACGGTCCTCCACTGTCTTTGGGTAGAGTTTTCTTGCTTGAGGGTACACTCGGGCACACTATTCTGTCTGATTTCTCTTCCTCTTGTTTATTTAAAGTTTTTATAGTTTAGATAGGAAATTTTTATTTTAATGTTGGTACTGTACTTAAAATATTGTATTTTTCCTTGTTTTCTCTGCCCTCACTGGGCCATTTTCCCTGTTGGGGCCCCTGGGCTTATAGCGTCCTGCTTTTCCAACTAGGTTTGTAGCTTAACAAGTAATAATAATAATAATGATAATAATAATAATAATGATTTTAATTTTAATAATAATAATAATAGTAATAATGATTTTAATTTTAATAATAATAATAATAATAAATATTAATAATAGTAATAATAATAATAATAATAATAATAATAATAATAATAATAATTTTAATAATAATAATAATATTAGTAGTAATAATAATAATAATAGTAATAATAATAATAATAATAATAACAATATTAATAGCTGTCATTTCAGTTATAGCAGTTATTTGCTGTGTCAGCAATTTAGAACATTTCTATCAGAATTAATGTTATTGGGAGTGGTGATTCCGAAGAACGAACTCGTTTAACGTAATGACAATAATCCTTTTTTAATAGAATGTGTGAAATTCCAATCAAGTTTCATCTTTTTTTATAGTAGTCAACGGATATTGGCTTGATTATATAACGCCATATGATTATTCATCTATATCTATCTGTCTATCTATATGTGTGCGTGTATAAATATATATATATATATATATATATATATCTATATATATATATGTACACACATATATATATATATATATATGTACATATATATATATATGTATATATATATATAAATATATGTATATGTGAGTGTATGTATATATGTATGTATATATATGTATATATGCATATACATATTGTTATATATATATTTATATATATAATGTATATATATACATATGTATATATACATATATATATATATATATATACAGTATATATATATATATATATATATACAGTATATATATACATATATATATATATATATATATAATGTAAATGTATAGTCCTATTACAGGGTGTCCAAAAGTCATATTACAAGTATATATCAATATAAAAATATGAGTAAATCATTACAAAATCAGAATTAGATATTGAGTTTTTTTACCTCATTTAATTCACTTCTGTATGAGCAGCTTTAGTTACACAAAGTAAATCAAGAATACTTGATTCCTTGCTATGTTCTCTGTAGCATAACCTCATCATTGGTCATCATTATCATCATCATCATCATCATCATCATCATCTCCTCTTACGCCTATTGACGCAAAGGATCTCGGTTAGATTTCGCCAGTCGTTTCTATCTTGAGCTTTTAAATCAATACTTCTCCATTCATCATCTCCTACTTCACGCTTCATAGTCCTCAGC
Source organism: Palaemon carinicauda (assembly GCF_036898095.1). NCBI lineage: Eukaryota > Metazoa > Arthropoda > Malacostraca > Decapoda > Palaemonidae > Palaemon > Palaemon carinicauda. The sequence continues at coordinate 7,358,113 of NC_090752.1, forward strand.
CATGTAGGCCTGGGTCTTCAAACTCTTTTGGTGCCTTGTGGAGCCGAGCTGAAAGTTTGGTGATATAATCTCTCTTGGGGAGGGCGAAGAGCATGTCCAAACCATCTCCATCTACCATTCAGCCTGATCTCATCCACATACGGCACTCGAGTAATCTCTCTTATAGTTACATTTATAATCCTGTCCTGCCATTTAACTCCCAATGGTAGCAATGGCATTATTAATCTTAACATATCACCATAGAAAGAAGGGCAGTAGAGTGATATCTGGTGAACGAGGTGGCCATGAAATTGGGCCATACATTCCAATCCCAATTTCAATTCCAGTCTCTGTGGAAATTATTAATTTAGGAACCCACAAACATGGAGGTCCCAATGCGGGGGGGGGGGGGGGGGGGGGCACCATGTTACTGGAACTTGATGGTTAGTTAAAGGTCATCTAGGTGTGGTCACATATTCAGTCAAAAGGTCAAGGTAATTATCTGCTGTAATTGATGTCTCGGAAAAAAATTATGGATCAATGATTCCAGACCACACATTCACCTTTTGGACTTTCTTTGCTAAGTTCCCTAGTCACCTTAGATGTTCTGATTCCCAAACTCTTACATTATATGTGATCAGTTTCCTTGAAATATGAAAGATTCCCTTATCACTAAAACAAACTCTGTTGAGGAACTTTTCATCCTCAGAAATTATTCCAGCATGTCAACTGTAAACACCTTTCGTCTTGGTTTATTGTTTGGCCTGTGTGAGGTCCAAGTTCTCTTGTAGAACTTTTTGCACTGTTGAACGTGGTAGCTACTGTATACTGTGTTTGTCAACAGTACAGAAGGACTTTATAGGAGAACGATCAAAGGCTTGTCTTACTGGATCGATTATGTTCCTCATATTTTTGGTCGTCCAATTCTCCCTCTAAAAGCTTAAATGACCGCTTATGTATAGCAGAGGCAAGGGATAGGGACATTGCCCTATCAAGCAGGAAAATGAACTTTGTAGGAGAACGTTCAAAGGCTTGTCTTACTGGATCGATTATGTTCCTCATATTTTTGGTCGTCCAATTCTCCCTCTAAAGGCTTAAAAGGCTGCTTATGAATGGAAGAGGCAAGGGACAGGGAGGATGCCCTAGAGACTGACCATATATACATATGATCAGCGTCCAAACGCCCTCTCCATCCAAGCTAGGATCAAGGAGTGCTGGGTAATGGCTGCTGATTACTCAGCAGATATACCTATAGGCTTCCCCATGGTGAGGTTGCAGCGGCCAAAGGAATTCATGAGGTTAAGCGGCAATTGAACCCCAGTCTCGTGATCACCAGTCAGGGACGTTACCACATAGGTCACCCTTTATCCAAGACAGTCCTTGCCTTCATGAGGTTCTTGTGCCATGCACGAATTGATGGATGTGACCGTAGTTCTCTTCCATAATTCTTCTTCTTCTTTTTTTTTTTTTTTTTTTTTTTTTTTTTTTTTTTTTTTTTTTCCTCCGTGGCATACATTGTGCCCCTTCGTGATGAGTAGCAATTTTGGGGATTCGTCTAGCAGTACTTCTTTTATCAACAAGGTACCGGAAATACACAAATGCACTGTTATTGAGAATTGTTATAACTGTTGAATTTATTAAATAAATCTGATAGAAATATGTCATCAATAGGTTTTTTAGAATATATTTTAAAAATTTTTTAGAGACTTTGTCGTGATCCTTAAATCTCTCTCTCTTTCTCTCTCTCTCTCTCTCTCTCTCTCTCTCTCTCTCTCTCTCTCTCTCAGATTGATTGCGTAAAACATGTGGCAGTACTGAATTGTACTTTTACAAAATAACACATTTAATTATGTTATTCATACCTTGTTATGGGATATTTTATGCTTTCTCTTTAAGCTTAGACTTTATTGCCTTCTTGTTAGACATTAGAATAACAATTATATTTCACTGTTACATTTTAGGTTGGCTGGAATTACCTTGTTTAGAAAGTTTAGATAATAAGCGTCAATAAATTCCTGAATTCATAAATGCACGTCTGAATTTAAATATCAATTCTTTATTATTATTATTATTATTATTATTATTATTATTATTATTATTATTATTATTATTATTATTTTTAATATTATTGTTATTATTATTATTATTATCATTATTATTATTATTATTATTATTTTTTATTATCATTAGTATTACCATTATTATTGTTATTATTATTATTATTATTTTTAATATTATTATTATTGTTATTATTGTTATTTTTAATATTATTATTATTATTATTATTATTATTATTATTATTATTATTATTATTATTACTTGCTAATCTGCAACCCTAGTTGGAAAAGCAGGATGCTATAAGCCCGAGGGCTCCAACAGGGAAAATAGCCCAGTCTGGAAAGGAAATAAGGAAAAACGACAAGAGAAGTTTTGGAACAATACATTAAAATAAATCTTTCATATTTTGTACAATTTTTGGGAAAAATAATTTAGGGTGCATTGTTCAGTGCAGTCAAAATCTAGAGGAAACAAAAGCAGAAAGGGAAGCAAAATATGTTTATTCTTGAAATTTCTGTTTTGTGCTTTCAGGAACAAAAGGGTCACAAGAAGAATCTCCTTTATATAATAAAGAGCACGTGTCTGGTTGTTTATGTATGTGTATATATATATATATATATAGATATATATATATATATATATATTATATATATATAAATATTAAATATATATGTAATATGTATATATATACATACATATATATTATATATGTATATATATATTTATATATGTATATATATATATATATATATATATTCATATATATGTGTATAGATATGGTTTTATATATATATATATATATATATGTATGTATATATTTACTGTATTCGACAGGTATAAGTACAGTAGAATTGTCATCGACTTTTATCTTTCTTCGTGGCCAAGTGGTTTAGTCACTGTCTATACAAGCTTGCCGACCAGGGTTCGATTCCCGGCCGGACACAAGCTCTTTTCTTTGTGTGATTTCGCCTGGGGCTCTGATCCCAAGGTCGTTAAGAGAATCCAGACATTAATGTATCAAAATTTATATGGCTTATTTGAATATATATATATATATATATATATATCCGATCACACTGAGCAGCATTGCCAAAAGCATTACAGTACTACGCAGTCTCTCCCCGTCTTTCGGGTTGGTGGGAGAGGAAGTAGTCATACCCAGGTGTTGCAGTTAGGAGAGGGGGTAGGGGATGGGAAAGGTTGAATCTGTGTGTGTGCATATGTAGCTAAATATTTAGTCTTCAATTTTGACTGGTCGGGTACTCTCGTGGATCATGGAATAAGTAAATATATATATATATATATATATATATACACACACATATATATATGTGTGTGTGTGTGTCCATGTGTCCGTGTTTATGTAGCAATTAAAAACCTTCTACGGAATTTATATATATATATATATATATATATATAGTGTCCTATCCTACTAAAAGTCTCATTTGATAATAACCTCTATAAATAAAATAAAAAAAACCCTCGAGTTGTATCATTCGTTTTTATCTAAAAGCCACGCGATGTTCATTAAGCTTCTAAAAGATTTTAGGTGAAACTTCCTCCTAAAACTTTCTCCCAAGACGAAAATCTTTCGCATGACTCCGGAGAGTTTAAATCATCCTCATAAAGTTCGGGAAAGAAAACTTGTTGGAGGAACTGAGTAGAGAAACTTAGGAGAAGAAACGTCATGAGAATCTTTCGTTTTTTTCCTTCATGGGTGAAATGGAAAGGAGAGAAAGAGTGCGACTAAGTCTGTTTCAATGTTTCTTTTTTTGGAGTTGTTTTGTTTCGGTGGAGGGTTGATAAAAAGATATATTCTGAAGTTTGAGAACATGGGAAGTTTATGTATATTTGTGTATACTGTATGTTTATATATTATAGATTATATGTGTGTGTATATATATGTATGTATATATATGTATATATATATGTATATATATATATATGTATATATATATGTCTATATATATATATATTATATATATATATATATTTATATGTGTATATATATATATAATATATATATTTTACGGATAAGTATATATATGTGTTTGTGTATTTAAATGTGTGTAATTATGTATACCACTGTATATATGTACATATATACAGTATATATATATATATATATATATGTATGTATGTATGTATATATATGTGTGTATATATATATATATATATGTGTGTGTGTGTGTGTGTGTATCTGTCTGTCTTTATGCTGACTTGGGACTGTAATGGACATGAAGGAAGATCGTTTATCTGTCCATTTGTCCGCTGAACAGTGACTATTTTGAACTTCAAGGAAAATCATCTGTCTGTCCACTGTTTATGGACTATCTGGGGACATCAATGGAAGTCGCCTGTTTTTTCTGTCTGTAGGTTAATCTGTAGCAACTGTCAATGCATCTATTCCTACTATAGCCCATTTCTTTTAGCGATGCAGATTTGCACCGACTCGCAAGCGGTGCTCTTTTAGCTCGGAAAATTTTCCTGATCGCTGATTGGTTAGAATTATCTCGTCCAACCAATCAGCGATCAGGAAACTTTTCCGAGCTAAAAGGGCACCACCCCTGCGAGTCGGTGCAAATCTGCATCGCTAAAAGAAATTGACTAGAGTTGATCAGACTGACATAAGTCTTTTTATAGTTTATATATGACATATTCTGTTTTTGACGTTGTTAATAGTTTATATAGGACATATCTGTTTTGACGTTGTTACTGTTTTAGAATGATTTATAGTTAACTTCTCATCATTTATTTATTTCCTTATTTCCTTTCCTCACTGGGCTATTTTTCCCTGCTGGAGCCCTTGGGCTTATAGCATCTTGCTTTTCCAACTTGGGTTGTAGCTTGGCTAGTAATAATAATAATAATGATAATAACTTTTCATCTGTCAATCACGCCTACATTATCATTGCAGTTTTCTTTACACGGTAGAGAGTTCAATCAAGTACAAAGGTAGACAGTCATTCAAGAAAACGCTATTTGATTCTGTATTATTATTATTATTGTTTATTATTATTATTGTTATTATTATTATTATTACTTGCTGAGCTACAACCCCAGTTGGAAACGCATGGTGCTATAATCCCAAGGGCTTCAAGAGGGAAAATAGCCCAGTGAGGAAAGGAAATAAGTAAAAACGCCAAGAGAAGTTTAAGAACAATAATAACATTAGAATAAATGTTTCATACATTTTACAGTTTTTAGACAAATTATTTAGTGTGTGCAGAAAGGTAGTTTGTCCGTCATTTTGGCGTTGCGTCTGTTATTATTATTATTATTATTATTATTATTATTATTATTATTATTATTCCTTGCTAAGCTACAACCCTAGTTGTAAAAGCAGGATGCTATAATCCCAGGGGTCCCAACAGGGAAAATAGCCCAGTGAGGAAAGGAAACAAGGAAAAATTAAATATTTTAAGAACAGTAACATTAAGATAAATATTTTCTATATAAATTATAAAAACTTTAACAAAACAAGAAGAGAAATTACATAGAATAGTGTGCCCGAGTGTACCCTCAAGCAAGAGAACTCTAACCCTAGACAGTGGAAGACCATGGTACAGAGGCTATGGCACTACCCAAGAATAGAGAATAATGGTTTGATTTTGGAGTGTTCTTCTCCCTAGAAGAGCTGCTTACCATAGCTCAAGAGTCTCTTCTACACCTAACTTGCTATGGGAACGATGCCAATAAATACGAAGGTAATCAAGCAGATCTGATATATGTAGATCACGTAGAGATTTGTATGTGAAATCGTTCTATCCTGTCTCTGTTCGTCAGGTTCCCTCATTTTTATTTCATCATCTACGGAATGCTAATCAAACTTGGTACGAATGTAAGCTATTATACACAGACTTACTTCCATTTTATACGTTATAAATGACGTTTGTTTATTAATTGGTATAATAATAATATCTTGGGGCTCCTTGGTATTGTCAAGTTAGGCAACCACTGCAACTATTGAATGGTTTTGGGGACAGGAGTAGGAAATAAATATAGGGGTGCAGTTGGGAAGGGATTCAGGAGATTGGGAGACTGCCATGGGACTGGTTTCTCTCTCTCTCTCTCTCTCTCTCTCTCTCTCTCTCTCAGGTAAAGCATGTGTCATGTGTCATAGCATCAGTTAATGGCTTTTTCGAAAATACATCAGTTATTATTATTATTATTATTATTATTATTATTATTGTTATTATTATTATTTATTATTATTATTATTATTATTATTATTATTATTATTATTATTATTTATTATTATTGTCAGCCGGACAAGCCCAACTCAGCAGTGACCTCCCCTGTCTAAAAGGTTTTAAGGTCGCTCATGAATGGCAGAGGCAAGGGACAGTGACATTGCCATAGCATTTAGGACAATGCCCTAGAGACTGACCATATATTATATGATCAGCGCCCAAGCCTCCTCTCCACCCAAGCTAGGACCAGGGAGGGCCAGGCAGTGGTTGCTGATGACTCAGCAGATAGACCTATATGCTCCCCCAAACCCCCAACCTTAGCTCACAAGGATGGTAAGGTTGCAGACACTAATGGCAATAACGAGTCTGAGCGTGACTCGAACCCCCTGACTGGCAAACACCAGGCAGAGACATTACCAATCAGGCCACAGCAACTTAAACTTACAGTCCCGGGCTGGGATCGATCTGCTGTCATGCTAATGTTAGGCGAACACATTACCACTGTACTAGCCTTGAGTCATTCATACGCTTCAATAAAGAACGCACCTTACAAACCCGTAGTGAATAATCTTCGCGAAGCAGAAAAGAAAAGATCAAAACCGTACCTGGCGAGGAAATATCTTTTGAATTCATCCGAGGATCATTAGCTTGAAACAAGCGACGAGTTAATTAACTTGCGAAGGAACTGAAAGGATGATGGCGTATCATTACGTGACGTCACTCCAACATGATTAAATTCGGGCGCATTGTGTAGACGGTGCCTTTCATTAATGGACGGAAGAGAGAAATGCGGCTTTAGTTAGCATTTTCTTTTGATTTGATTTTTTTTTGCTTTTGGATATTTTAGTATTGTGTGTTTAAGGTACTTAAGTCAGAGTAATAGCTTTGAAATTACTTATTGGACATCAGCTGCTACTTAGGGTAATAGCTGCGTAATTACTTATTACACATCAGAGGCTACTTAAATCAAAGTAATAGCTACAGAATTACTTGCAAAATTACGTATTACATATTCGGCTACTTAAGTCAAATTAGTAGCTGAGGAATTACTTATTGCACATCAGAGACTACTTGAGTTTAAGTAGTAGCTGAGAAATTACTCATTGCACATCAGCGGCTACTAAGTCAAAGTAATAGCTACGAAAATACTTGCATATCAGCGGCTACTAAGTCAAAGTAATAGCTACGAAATTACTTGAATATCAGTAGATACTATAGTCAAAGTAATAGTTGTAAAATTACTTATTACACATCAGAGACTACTTAAGTCTAAATAGTAGCTGTGAAATTACTTATTGCACATCAGCGACTACTTGAGTCTGAATAGTAGCTGTTAAATAACTTACTGCACATCAGCGGTTACTTAAATCAGAGTAACTGCGAAATTACTTATTGTACATCAGCGGCTATTTACCGGAGGTCCAAGTAATAGCTACGAAATGACATAATGCGCATCGGGGACTGTATCTCCTTATAAGCTCCTTTGGCTAAAGGCTGAAGAAGTCTGTAGTTACGTTTTATCTCTAATCTTTAGTGGCGTGTACAAGCAGCTTACGTTATCCTACCAAGAGCCTTGATCCTTTAATGGTTTAAAGGTCGCTCATGAATGGCAGAGGCAAAGGGACAGTGACATTGCCCTAACAAGCAGGACAATGCCCTAGAGACTGACCAAATATGATCAGCACCCAAGCCCCCTTTCCACCCAAGCTAGGACAAGGGAGGGCCAGGCAATGGCTGTTGGTGAATCAACAGATAGGCCTATAGGCTCCCAAACCGACATTGCCCTAGCAAGCAGGACAATGACCTAGAGACTGACCATATATTATATGATCAGCGCCCAAGCCCCCTTTCCACCCAAGCTAGGACCTGGGAGGGCCAGATATTGGCTGTTTACTAATCAACAGATAGACTTATAGGCTCCCAAACCGACATTGCCCTAGTAAGCAGGACAATGCCCCAGAGACTGACCATATTACATAGGATCAGCGCCTAAACCCCTTTTCCACACAAGCTAGGACCAGGGAGGGCCAGGCAATGGCTGTTGATGAATCAACAGATAGACCTATAGGCTCCCCCAAACCCCCCATCCTTAGCTAGGACCAGGGAGGGCCAGGCAATGGCTGTTGATGAATCAAGAGATAGACCTGTAGGCTCCCCCAAACCCCCCAACCTTAGCTCACGAGGATGGTAAGGTTGCAGAGACTAATGGCACTAACGAGTCTGAGCAGGACTCGGCCACAACAACCCACAAGGGAAGTCAAGGAGTCCGCAAGGCTTTGGTTTATTGAACGCTTTGCCAGGAGGACTGTTATTCCCTGCATTCTTTCTAAAATAGATCTGATTTTTGGAATATTTTAATAATTTAGTCCCATGCCATTCGAATATATCATTCACTTCGATAAAGTTGGTATTTGATTTTCAAGTGTATAATTGCATATACTTTTTTTTTAATGCAAGTTTCTCAAGCAAAATTAATATTAGATAATCTGTAGAATTTTCGTGCTTAGAAGTCATTGCTTTGTAATTTTTAACATGTTTGACTTACGAATAATTTGTTTTTTAGGATTTCAAAACTTCTGAAGGAGAAATCTTGTTTTTTTGGAGTAGTTAATTTATTAATTTCGTGTCTCATACCACATGAGTATGTCATTCACTTCTTTATAATTATTTTATTTTTTCAATTATATAATTTTATTTACTGTGTGGGTTTTGCGTGAATTATTCCATGATTAGCTTTCATCGCTTTTTTTTTCAGGAGACTAAAATATTCTTTTAAGAAATATAGATTAAATACGTTAATATACCGTTTTTTTTAGGTATATTAAGGAAAATTTAAATTGTCTCATTGTATTATTATTATTATTATTATTATTATTATTATTATTAACTGCTAAGAATGTATTGTGGTTATGATGCCTCTCTTGCATGATAACTTTTTTTTAGAATTTAATCTAGTTTTTCACGACTGATATAACATTTATCTATATGTAAATATATATATATATATATATATATATACATATATATATATATATATATATACATATATATACATATATATATATTAATATTATTATTTTTTTTATTATTAGTAGTAGTAGTATTATTACTTGCTAAGCTATAACCCTAATTGGAAAAGCAGGATGCTATAAGCCCAGGGACCCTAACAAGGAAAATAGTCCAGTGAGGAAAGGAAACAAGGAAAAAGAAAATATTTTGAATAACAGTAACATCATTAATATATATATGTATATATATATATATATATATATATGTATGTATGTATGTATGTATGTATGTATTATACATACATACATACATACATACATACATACATACATACATACATAACCTTCACGAACAATCTGAGTAAAAAAAAAAATTAGAAAATATATTTTAGTTTTTGATGACATATTTCCTAATTAAGGATTCTCTCTCTCTCTCTCTCTCTCTCTCTCTCTCTCTCTCTCTCTCTCCAGAAATGTAACAATTGTAATTTAATTTTTGATGATTTTTTTACCTCCACTAAGACTCTCTGACTCTCTCTCTCTCTCTCTCTCTCTCTCTCTCTCTCTCCATAAGTATAACAATTTTAATTTAATTTTTGATGACTAATATATAGATTTTTTTTACCTCCACTAAGACTCTCTCTCTCTCTCTCTCTCTCTCTCTCTCTCTCTCTCTCCAGAAATATAAAATTTGTAATTTAATTTTTGGTGACTAATATATAGATTTTTTTTACCTCCACTGAGACACTCTCTCTCTCTCTCTCTCTCTCTCTCTCTCTCTCTCCAGAAATATAAAATTTGTAATTCAATTTTTGGTGACTAATATATAGATTTTTTTACCTCCACTGAGACTCTCTCTCTCTCTCTCTCTCTCTCTCTCTCTCTCTCTCTCTCTCAAACGATATTCATCCTCTATGTTTACGTTGTAAAATTAAACAAATATATATAATCCCCCAACAGTTCTTAAAACAGGAAAACAAAGTTCCAAATCTTTGAACGCTTCTAAAAGGGAAACCCGATAAAAATTAGAAATTATTTTCTGGACAACACTTCTGAACTAAGAATCTCTCTCTCTCTCTCTCTCTCTCTCTCTCTCTCTCTCTCAAGGAAACCAAAGTTCCCAATCTTTGAACGCTGCAAGGAGAAAAACCCGAGAAAAATTGGAAATTATAGTAAAATTTTGGATAACACATTTGAACTAAGAATCTCTCTCTCTCTCTCTCTCTCTCTCTCTCTCTCTCTCTCAAACGATACCCTTCCTCTATGTTTACATTGTAAAATTAAACAAACGTAAATTATCCCCCAAAGGTTCTTAAAATGGAAAACAAAGTTCCCAATCTTTGAACGCTTCAAGGAGGAAAACCCGATGATCATAAATGACGAAATTGACGGCGATTGAAAAGCCTTTAAAGGTGATGAGGAACCTTAATGTTAATCAAGCAACACAATTAGCTTCAAAGGTCGTGATTAGCGCTGTGTTTGTCAAGCCATTTCCTTTAATTACTCACAGGGAGGCACACAATGCTTCTCTCCCTCCCCCCCACCCCTCCTCCTGGTCTGGTACGACACAGAAAGGAAAGCATCAATTGTTAGCACAAGATGTTGTTGTTATTGTTTTTATTATTGCTAGTGTACGCGACCCGTCAAAATGACTTAATGTTTAGATAGATATGTAAAGCAAATCGTTAATTCCATGCACAAGATGTTGTCATTATTATTATTATTATTATTATTATTATTATTGCTAGTGCACACGACCCGCGAAAAATGACGGTTAATAATTTTGTAGGTATGCACACGCACACACACAAACACATACACACAGATTCTACACTTTACACCCTCTCCCCCTTTCCAAACTACCACACGGCAGTTTGGGCAAATTACGGGAGATTATCGTATCTGAGTGATTTTTCCTATATATTTATATATGTGTATATATATACGTATATATATATATATATATATATATTTATATATATATATATATATATATAGAGAGAGAGAGAGAGAGAGAGAGAGAGAGAGAGGGTTAAAAAAAAACAATAGATGGCAAGCTTAAACAGATTTTTCTATTATTAGTGCGGGAGAGAGCTAGCGATAAAAATTCAAACAATGTAAAACATGCGATGGCAAGCTTAAACAGGGTTTTATATTATCAGCTAGAGATAAAAAAATCAATAGATATATATGAACGTGTATGATTATCACCAGAATAGATGAATAATGTTTAGATTTCCAATTTTACTCTCTTACTATACTCAATTTTTTTTAATGAGGCACCTTTGCACCGACTCGCAGCGGTGCCCTTTTAGCTCGGAAAAAGTTTCCTGCTACCTGATTGGTTGGAATTATCTTGTCCAACCAATCAGCGAGCAGGAAACACTTCCGAGCTAAAAGGGCACCCCTGCGAGTCAGTGCAAATCTGCCTCGCTAAAAAGAATTGACTATAGTATCTAGGCTATTGTACCAACCGGTTGTCACAGATCGTACATAGTAACGACATTTTATTTTGTGTATATATTATGCTTGTATCTTTGCTCTCCCCTCGCACTGATAAGGACCTGAAATAACATGTCTATTTTTCTCACCGTTAACTGTTAACCGGTGAGCTTGTCGGTTGAACATGAAATTGCCTGTTATGTTTTGTATGCCCTTTTTGCCTGGAGTTTATGTATATATAAACGGATGTTCTGTAATAAAGTTGACTCAGTTACTTTTATCCTGCCTTCTTAGCCACAGCCTCTCTCGGCCCGTCACACTATATATAAGTACTCTGAACTAGCATTAATACTATTTCTCGTAATGAATGCTCCCAGGCAATAAGTTTTTTCGTTTGTAATCCCCAGATTAATTTGATAAACCATAGAAATTTTAGATTACTCCCACGTATTGTTATCATACGTATCAAATGCTTAATTAATTTGCAGTAAAACTTTATTGTTGATTGTTATACTTTGGCTTGTGGGCGAGATTAATATAACTCGATTTCTTGGTAATTCTGTACATGTATCAATCTTGCTTGTGGCTACATTCAGGTACACCATTCTCTTTTATTTCCTTTTCTCCAATGGGTTATTTTCACTGTTGGAGTTCTTGGGCTTATAGCATTCTGGTTTTCCAACTAGGGTTGTAGCTTAGGTAGTAATAATAATAATAGTAATGATGATAATGATAATAATAATAATAATAATAATAATAATAATAATATTAATAATAATGATAATAATAATAATAATGTATTTGTTTACAAAAATGTATCCGTGTATTGTTTACTTCTTTTGTTTCATGTTGATTATAAAGATACCTTTTTGTAATAAGTATTTTCGTTCCTTTGTGTGTTTATTAACAGCATTGTTTTTGTTATGTTTTGTTCAATTACGATTTCTAGGTTATACAGAATTTCCTATTTTTATATGAAATTGTTACTCTACATTGATTTCATTATTTCATTTTGTTTTTCCTGTATTTTTCCGTATTGGATTTACTGTTGAAACTAGGACAAACAATTTTTTTAAATTTCTTTTTGAATTTCCAATTTTTTTATTCCATCTCAAAGATAGATTTTTTTTTTCAAACATGAAATTAAACAGTTTATTAAACTTTTTCGTGTAGTCATACCGGCTATCTTCAGGTTAGAACTTCAAAAGTTCAATGTTGAACAGGCTGACATAAGTCTTTTTATAGATTATATTAGAAATATCTATTTTGATGTTGTTACTGTTTTTAAAATATTTTAATGTTCATTATTTCTCATATCGTTTATTTTATTGTTTCCTTCCCTCACTGGGCTATTTTTCCCTGTTGGAGCCTTTTGGCTTATAGCATCGTGCTTTTCCAACTAGGGATGTAGCTTAGCTAATAATAATAATAATAATAATAATAATAATAATAATAATATGCTTTGTGTACAGTTGGCAGACTGTACGTTTGATTAATGTTCGAGTTGAGCTTTTAAGCTGTAACAGAGAGGCGAGAGGAATGCAACTAAACTTTGTTAAACAGACAATGAGCTTATATACAAGCACTTGCGGGGAAGAACGTCACAAAAATTCAAACCAGCTAATGCATGAAAAAGGCAAGCATGGGCAGGTTCTGGTATCAGTGTGTGTGGGGGGGGGACGCTATACACACACACACATACACACACATATGTATGGTGAGGTTACTGCGACCAAAGAAACTAATGAGTTTGAGTGGGACTTGAACCCCAGTCGGTCGTTCACCAGTCAGGGTTTATTATTATTATTATTAAATGCTAAGCTACAACCCTAGTTGGAAAAGCAGGATGCTATAAGCCCAGGGGCCCCAACGGGGAAAATAGCCCAGTGAGGAAAGGAAACAAGGAAAAATGAAATATTTCACAAACAATAAAAACATTGAAAATCACAAGCCTAAACCATTAGGAAAGAAACGTGAGAAAATAGCCCATTGAGGAAAGGAAACAAGGAAAAATAAAATATTTTTACAAACAATAAAAACATTGAAAAACACAAGCTTTAACCATTAGGAAAGAAACGTGAGAAAATAGCCCAGTAAGGAAAGGAAACAAGGAAAAATAAAATATTTTACAAACAGTAAAAGCATTGAAAAACACAAGCCTAAACCATTAGGAAAGAAACGTGAGAAAATAGCCCAGTGAGGAAAGGAAACAAGGAAAAATAAAATATTTTACAAACAGTAAAAACATTGAAAAACACAAGCTTTAACCATTAGGAAAGAAACGTGAGAAAATAGCCCATTGAGGAAAGGAAACAAGGAAAAATAAAATATTTTATAAACAGTAAAAACATTGAAAAACACAAGCCTAAACCATTAGGAAAGAAACGTGAGAAAATAGCCCAGTGAAGAAAGGAAACAAGGAAAAATAAAATATTTTACAAAAAGTAAAAACATTGAAATACACAAGCCTAAACCATTAGGAAAGAAACGTGAGAAAATAGCCCAGTGAAGAAAGGAAACAAGGAAAAATAAAATATTTTACAAACAGTAAAAACATTGAAAAACACAAGCCTAAACCATTAGGAAAGAAACGTGAGAAAATAGCCCAGTGAAGAAAGGAAACAAGGAAAAATAAAATATTTTACAAACAGTAAAAGCATTGAAAAACACAAGCCTAAACCATTAGGAAAGAAACGTGAGAAAATAGCCCAGTGAGGGAAGGAAACAAGGAAATATAAAATATTTTACAAACAATAAAAACATTGAAAAACACAAGCCTAAACCATTAGGAAAGAAACGTGAGAAAATAGCCCAGTGAGGAAAGGAAACAAGGAAAAATAAAATATATTAAAAACAGTAAAAACATTGAAAAACACAAGCCTAAACCATTAGGAAAGAAACGTGAGAAAATAGCCCAGTGAGGAAAGGAAACAAGGGAAAATAAAATATTTTACAAACAGTAAAAACATTGAAAAACACAAGCCTAAACCATTAGGAAAGAAACGTGAACATTCGAAAGCAAATTTACTAAGTCATTACGGAGACCACAGAGGGTCGCTTAACGAGTCCGGACTGTCTCGCTCTTGGAAACATTAATGAGTGCATTTTCAATTGCCTCTTCCGCTTCACTTGCCAATTCGACGTCTTGTCATACGATTGGATGTTTTTTCAATTCTCCACTTGCTTCTCGTAATTAGTGGAGGATTGTGATGTTCACTGGAGTTTAATCAATAGGATATAAATAAAAAGTTTTAAGTATAATCAGAAGGAAAAATCCAATTAATCCAAAAAGAAGCCCATAATCGCCCCCCCCCTCAAAAAAAAAGAAAAAAAATATTTTGAGGGAAAATTTTAATGTGCCGCACGTTTTTTATACACGCTTGTATTTCCTTATAAATATATATATATATATATATATATATATATATATATATATATATATATATATATATATATATATATATATATATATATATATATATTTATATTATTATTACTAGTTAAGCTACAACCCTAGTTGGAAAAGCAAGATGCTACAAGCCCAAAGGCTCCAGCAGTATTTGCTTCAGTATTTGCTTCAGTCCCCGGTGGCACAAGCTCATTATAGTGGTTCACAATACGCCTAATTCCGTTTCTCAATTCAGTCTAGCGAATCAGCTCTTTAGAGAGAGAGAGAGAGAGAGAGAGAGAGAGAGAGAGGGAGAGAGAGAGAGATATTGGACCTTATAATGAACAAGAAAATTGCATTCAACTGTTGCTCCGAGAGAGAGAGAGAGAGAGAGAGAGAGAGAGAGAGAGAGAGAGAGAGAGAGAGAGAGAGAGAGAGAGAGAGAGGCCTATTATCATCGTAATCAGGTTTCTTGCATAATGAAGGACTGGAATAAGATGAAGAGAAATAAGACTAAGCCATTATTAGGCATAGCAATAGAACTAAATGTTAAGATATATTTTTAATCTGTGTTCCCAAAGGAAGGGCTCAATTATATTGGATTTATTGGTGTATCTATGTGTGTTTTTTTAATGATACTATACTCCCTTTTTTTTAGCGAGGCAGATTTGCACCGACTCGCAGCGGTGCCCTTTTAGCTCGGAAAAGTTTACTGATCGCTGATTGGTTGGACAAGATCATTCTAACCAATCAGCGATCAGGAAACTTTTCCGAGCTAAAAGGGCACCACTGCGAGTCGGTGCAAATCTGCCTGGAAAGTTTCCTGATCGCTGATTGGTTGGACTAGATCATTCTAACCAATCAGCGATCAGGAAACTTTTTCGAGCTAAAAGGGCACCACTGCGAGTCGGTCACAGCGGTGCCCTTTTAGCTCGGAAAAGTTTCCTGATCGCTGATTGGTTGGACAAGATCATTCTAACCAATCAGCGATCAGGAAACTTCTCCGAGCTAAAAGGGCACCACTGCGAGTCGGTGCGAATCTGCCTCGCTAAAAAAAATTAACTATAGTATTGAATATAACTGATAGTGAAGATGTGATGTTAGTATGTGACAGAATATTAATCTTTGGAACGCCACGTGTTCTCTGAAGCGTTGGGGGCCTCAAGTCGCTTCGAAGCTGATTGATAGTCATTAATATCTGAAGTGTTTCATGCAAGTTTCGATGAAGGAAGATCTTCTTAATGGCTGAGAGGAAATGGGATCGTTTTGAATAGTATTTGCAGTGAATAAATTATAGTTGGCATAAGTATTTGCAGTGAATAAATTATAGTTGGCATATTGATAAATGAAAGTTAATTCGGTATTTTATGGGAAGACGAAGTAACTTGTTATTCTAACGATGAAAATTAGAAATTATTATAGATATTTTATGTAATTAAAAATATATATTTTATGTAATTGAAAATATATATTTTATTATATTTTAATATATATTTTATTATTTTTTAATGTAGGGAATTATATGCATTTGTGTGTTATTACCTCCGCTAACTTTATTTTGATAGGCGTGTGTTTGTTTATATGTGTCTCTGTGTTTGTGATTCGCATAACTCAAAAACTATTTGACCGAATATCGTATAATTTGGTGGGGTTAATGGCCATGATCCAAGGACAATGTGTTTAGATTTTGGGAGTGATTGGGTCAAAGGTCAAGGGCAAGGTCACGAAAAGGTCAAAAACGTGTTTTTGCCATATCGTGGCCAATTTTTATTGGCTATGTTCCAAGGACAATTTTATTACATTTTGGGCGTGATTGTTCCAAGATCAAGGTCACGAAAATGTCAAAAACGTATTTTGCCATATCGTGGCCAATTTTTATCTAATTTGCATGAAACTAGTGCCATAATGTGCATGATTAAATTAAATTTTGTGAAACACAACATGATATACACTGTTAAATTAAACATTTACATTAAAAAACGGTAAAAGTCTGGCAACATTTATTCCAGGATTTTTACCATTTTAAAGACGGTTATATTGACGTAAAAGAGTGACATTACGGTCATCAACCCGTAAAAGATAATAACGAAGTAGGGTAAAATTACGGTCGCCTATATTTTACTGAAATACGATTGAGAACAGGATATTTTTACGGAGAATTTCCGATAAAAAATACGGGTTTTTCTAACAGTGTAGGCGAAGGTATGCGCTCTACCGAGTTCCAGTTCTGGTTTATCTATGGATTGTTGGAGACAGTTTTTTTTCTGAAAGTCCACATATTCAACTTGTAACTTTAATTATCATCATCATCTCCTTCGCCTATTGACGCAAAGGGCCTCAGTTAGACTCCGCCAGTCGTCTCTATCTTGAGCTTTTAAATCAGAACTTCTCCATTCACCATCTCCTACTTCACGCTTCATAGTCCTCAGCCATGTACGCCTGGGACTTCCAACTCTTCTGGTGGCTTTGTGGAGCCCAGGTGAAAGTTTGGCGAACTAAATGAATTATTATTATTATTACTAGCCAAGCTACAACCCTAGTTGGAAAAGAAAGATGCTATAAGCCCAAGGGCTCCAACAGGGAAAAATAGCCCAGTGAGGAAAGGAAATAAGGAAACTTTAAAGCAGTATAAAACACCAAATTCACATTACAGTTATTATTATTATTATTATTATTATTATTATTATTATTATTATTATCCAAGCTACAACCCTAGTTGGAAAAGCAAGATGCTATAAGCCCAGGGGCTCCAACAGGGAAAAATAGCCCAGTGAGGAAAGGAAATAAGGAAATAAATAAATGAAGAGAACAAATTAACAATAAATTGTTGTTCTACTTGAATATCTGCTTTGAATATTTTGTATAGCTTTTTTTTGCAATAATACCAGCAAATACCAGCTTTATTGCTAATGATGCATGAGTCGTCATTTTAAGCTTTTATTGCGGTAAACACGAGAAAGAGATGTTGAAAAACATTTTAGTTCATCGCTGCCAACAGAGTACGTTTTTGAAGGGGGTAAATGAATATTGAGTTAGTAGAGTGCATATGATTATTGAGTTAATAGAGTGCATATGGATATTGAGTTGATAAAATGCATATGAATATAGAATATATTCATATGCATTTTATCAACTCGCACTCTTATATAGAGTTAATAAATTGCATATGGATATTGTGTTAATAGATATGGATATTGAGTTAGTAAAGTGCGTATCGTTATTGAGTTAATAGAGTGCATATGGATTTTGGGTTGATAAAGTGCATATGAATATAGAGTTTATAAATTGCACATGGATATTGGGTTAATAGATATGGATATGGAGTTATTAGAGTGCATATGGATGTTGAGTTAATAGAGTGCATATGGATATTGAGTTTATAAATTGCATATGAATATAGAGTTGATAAATTTCATATGGATATTGGGTTAATATATATGTATATTGAGATAATAGAGTATGTAAGGATATTGAGTTGATAGAATGCATGTGGATATTAAGTTCATAGAGTGTTCATGGATATTGAATTAATAGAGTGCAGATGGATATTGAATTAATAGAGTGCATATAGATATTGAGTTAATAGAGTGGATGTGGATATTAGTTGATAGAGTGCATGCGGATATTGAGTTAATAGAGTGCACATGAATATTGAGCTTATAAAGTGGAGAGGGATATTGAATTGATAGAGTACATATGGATAGTGAGTTGATAGAGTGCATATGGATAGTAAGTTAATAGATTGCGCATGAATATTGAGTTAATAGAGTGGAGTTGGATATTAAATTGATAGAGTGCATGTGGAAATTGAGTAAATATAGTGCTCATGGATGTTGAGTTAATAGTGCACATGGATATTGAGTTATTAGAGTGCATATAGCTATTGAATTGATAGAGTACATGTGGATAATAGTTAATAGAGTGCAGATGGATATTTGAATTGAGAGTGCACATGGATGTTTAGTTATTTAGAGCGCATATGGACAATGAGTTACTAGAGTGTATATGGCTATTGAGTTAATAGCGTGCATGTGATTATTGAGTTGAGTGCACATGGCTATTGAGTTATTAGAGTGCATATGGATATTGATTTAATAGAGTACACATGGATATTGAGTTTTTAGAGTGCATATGGATATTGATTTAATAGAGTACACATGGATATTGAGTTTTTAGAGTGCATATGGATATTGATTTAATAGAGTACACATGGATATTGAGTTTTTAGAGTGCATATGGATATTGATTTAATAGAGTACACATGGATATTGAGTTTTTAGAGTGCATATGGATATTGATTTAATAGAGTACACATGGATATTGAGTTTTTAGAGTGCATATGGATATTGATTTAATAGAGTACACATGGATAATGAGTTATTAGAGTGCATATGGATATTGATTTAATAGAGTACACATGGATATTGAGTTTTTAGAGTGCATATGGATATTGATTTAATAGAGTACACATGGATAATGAGTTATTAGAGTGCATATGGATATTGAGTTACTAGAGTGCATATGTATAATGAGTTATTAGAGTGCATATGGATATTGAGTTAATAGAGTGCATTCATCTACCTGTGACCGCAAAAGCTGTTTGTGTGGTCAAGTGAAAACCATCATAACGGGTATTTTTTTTTTTTAATGCACATAGGATTGTATTAACTGTATTTTACTAAGTCGACAATATTTAAATCGATTTCTAGAAATAGTGGAAGTTGCAATTTCTTATCTATTAAGAACTATGTTTTGATTTACCTTTGTCCTTATTGTTACTCCAGTGATTATGTAGCTTTTAATTGCAATTCTATCTTATTTATCTTCCTCTTGTTTTTTTTTGTTTTTTTTTTTGGAAGTTTTTATAGTTTATATATGAAAAATTCATTTTACTGTTGTTGTTGTTCTTAAAGTATTTCATTTTAATTGTTTATTACTTATCTTGTAGTTCCTTGTAGTTTTTTCATTTCTTTGTTTCCTTTCCTTAATGGGCTATTTTGGAGTCATTGGGCTTATAGCATCCTGCTTTTCCAACTAGGGTTGTAGCATAGCAAGTATTAGTAGTAATAATAATAATAATAATAATAATGATATTCATTATCATCATCATCATCTCCTCCTCCTATTGACACAAAGGGCCTCAATAATAATAATAATAATAATAGTAATAACAATAATAATTATAATAATAATAAAAATTATAATAATAGTAATAATAATAATAGTGATAATAATAATAATAATAATAATAAAAATGATAATAATAATAACGATAATAATAATAATAATAATAATAATAATAATAATAATAATAGTGATAATGATAATAATAATAATAATAAAAATTATGATAATAATAATAATAATAATAATAATAAAAATGTTATAATAATAATAATAATAATAATAATAATAATAATAATAATAAAAATGTTATAATAATAATAATAATAGTAGTAATAATAATAATAATAATAATAATAATAATAATAATAATAAATTTGATTTACTTAACAATACTTCAATATTATATCAATTACATAATGTAAAATAAAAATATAAATATAACAATGACCTTCATCTCTTTGCAGGTAAGGCTCCACAGGCAGACATCATCTGGCAGTAAGACGGTAAGGAAATAGAAGAAAAAAATTGTGCGTTCTTGCAAAGTTCCCAATGACCTCACACTGAAGATAATCTCTCTCTCTCTCTCTCTCTCTCTCTCTCTCTCTCTCTCTCTCTCTCTCTCTCTCTCTCTCTCTCTCTCTCTTCGGAGAGGACGCAATCTTGCGTGGGAAGTCACGGACTCTGTTTCTTAGAAGTGTCAAAATAGCGATTTAGGAGTAGTGTTAAGTCAGTATTATGTTTATAAAGCCTTGAAAATTTGATTTTTTTTTATCTTTTTTTTTCATGTATAGTTACAGTCGAAAGTAGAGTTTTTTTTTCGATATTTGATAGCATAAAGCTCTTGTATAATATAGTAATTGTCATATTTATTTTGCTGTCTCGTATAAAGTACAGTCGAAAGTGGTATTTTTTCCTGATATTTGATAGCCTAATATATATATATATATGTGTGTGTGTGTGTGTGTGTATATATATATATATATATATATATATATATATATATATATAGATATATATATATATATATATATATATATATATATATAATATTCATGAGATTCCCCGGTTTAATTTAAAATCTAGCTCATAATTAATAAGCATGCGCTCAATTGCAAGTCTGTCCGTCTCCGTTCAATTGCAATTTCGTCCGCCTCCGCTCTTTTGTAAGTGTGTCCGTCTACGTTCTACTGTAAGTCTGTCCGTCTACGCTCTATTGCAAGTCTGTCCGTCTCCCCTCTTTTGCAAGTCTGTCTTTCTGTCCGGCCTTTCGTTCATTGTGTATCCCAGGTATATGGTAATAGATTTGCTAAATTTTAGTAACTTTGCTCCCATTCATGGTATGTTCATTGAGTTCATATTTTACCAAGTTACCTCTCTTCATTTTACCTTGATATTAATTAATTCCACTTATGTTGCAAGATTTGGTCATTAACTCAACTTAGCGTTGATAAATCAGGTTGCTAACTTAACCTAGTGTTGAAAAATCTGGTTATTAACTCAACTTAGTGTTGATAAATCAGGTTGCTAACTTAACCTAGTGTTGAAAAATCTGTTTATTAACTAAACTGAGTGTTGATAAATCGGGTTGTTAACTTAACCTAGTGTGGCGAAATCTGGTCATTAACTCAACTCAGTGTTGATAAATCAGGTTGCTAACTTGACCTAGTGTTGCAAAATCTGTTCATTAACTCAACTTAGTGTTGATAAATCATGTTAACTTAACCTAGTGTTGCTAAATCTGGTCATTAACTCAACTTAGTGTTGATAAATCAGATTGTTAACTTACCCTAGTGTTGCTAAATCTGGTCATTAACTCAACTTAGTGTTGATAAATCAGGTTGTTATCTTAATCTAGTGTGGCAAAATCTGGTCATTAACTCAAATTAGTGTTGATAGATCGGGTTTTTAACCTAGTGTGGCGAAATCTGGTCATTTACTCAACTTATTGTTGATAAATCAGGTTGCTAACTTAACTTAGTGTTGCAAAATCTGTTCATTAACTCAACTGAGTGTTGATAAATCGGGTTGTTAAATTAACCTAGTGTTGCAAAATCTGGTCATTAACTCAACTTAGTGTTGATAAATCAGGTTAACCTAATGTTGCTAAATCTGGTCATTAACTCAACTTAGTGTTGATGAATCGGGTTTTTAATAGTGTTAATAAATCAGGTTGTTAACTCAATTTAGTATTGATAAATCAGGTTGTTAACTTAACCTAGTGTCATTAACTCAATTTGATGTTGATAAATTATGTCATTAACTCAACGTAGTGTCGCAAAATCAGGTCATTAACTCAAGAGTGTTGATAAATCAAGACGTTAACTCAACTTAGTGTGGATAAGTCATGGCATTAACTCAACCTGTTGATAAATTAGGTCATTAACACCAACTAACTGTTGAAAAATCGGGTCATTAACTCCACTTAGTGTAGAAAACTCGGATAATTAACTTCGCATAATGTTGATAAATAAGGTCATTAAGTCAACGTAGTCTTGATAAATCCGGCCATTAACTCCATAGCCTCGGTAAATGTTAAACCTCACTATGGTTTTTTTTTTTTATTTTTTTTTAGAGAGAAAATGAAATCAACTTCATAATTATCTTTTTTTTTAGGGAATGAAATGAACTTCATAATTATCTTTTTTTTTTAGGGAATGAAATGAACTTCATAATTATTTTTTTTCTTTTTTTTAGAGAATGAAATCAACTTCATAATTTTTTTTTTTAGAGAATGAAATCAACTTCATTATTTTTTTTTTTGAGAATGAAATCAACTTCATATTTTTTTTTTCCAGAGAATAAATTCAACTTCATAATTATTTTTTTTTTTCTAGAGAATGAAATCAACTTCATAATTTTTTTTTTTTAGAGAATGAAATCAACTTCATAATTTTTTTTTGTAGAGAATGAAATCAACTTCATAATCTTTTTTTTTAGAGAATGAAATCAACTTCATAATTATTTTTTTTTTTTAGAGAATGAAATCCACTTCATAATTTTTTTTATAGAGAATAAAATCAACTTCATAAATATTTTTTTTTAGAGAGTGAAATCAACCTTTTTTTTTTTTTTTTTTTTTTTTTTTTTTTTTTTTTTTTTTTAGAGAATGAAATCAACTCCATTATTATTTTTTCCTTTTTTTCCGTGTAATAAACCAGCATCGGTTTCTGCCACTCGAAGCGTGGCTATTGTTTCTCCAACTTTATAACCCATAACTTGGTTCTTTTGTTCCATAATTAAACCATTCGGCCAGAGACCCAAGTTTTCGGAACCGCTCTTGAATTTCATTTACACCCCCCCCCACCCCTCTTTCCCCCCCCCCCCCAAAAAAAAAAAGAAGAAAAATAAGGTACGGCTCGCGTGAAATCAAACTTCGAAAAGGTATTCAAAGTCAGTTTTGCCTTGTTTATTAATGATGATTTTTTTTTTCTATTTTGGATATTTTTACCTCAGCCAACGAACTTGGAAGTAGGTTATGTTTTACCCCCTGTTTGTGTGTGTGTGTGTGTGTGTGTGTGTGTGTGTTTGTTTGTGAACAGCTTCCTTGCCACAATTTTAATCTTAAAGTGATGAAACATGCAGGGAATAACTGCTATGTAAAAAACTGGAAATTATTAAATTTTGGAAGGTCAAGGTCAAAGGTCACGGTCAAGCAAATGTTTGAGAAAAAGCTGCCGTGGTGGAGGTCTGCTCTCTACTGAATGCCCCTCTAATTTTAAGATATATATTATGGATTGTTTGTTTCCAATATTGATCTTAGTAAAGAATTTCCGAATATATCTCAGTCCTTGAAATTGTCTTTCAGATAATATTTTTTTTTCTAATATATGGCAATCTTTTGTTTATTTGTTTTTGGTTTATTTCATTTATTTACGATTTTCATGAAGATGTCTATAATATATTCTTTGTTCTTAGGCAAGCATTTCCGAAAATACTTTCTTTTCTAGAATTGTTCAATTAGGTAATATTTTTTTCTAAAATATGACATAACCTTGTTTGTTTTTGTTACAGATTTATTTTAATTCTTTTAGATTTTCTTTAAAATATCTATAATGTATTATTTGTTGTCAATATTAATCTTGGCCAAGAATTTCCAAATATCTCCCCTTTGCTTGAAATGCTCTTTCATAATTTTTTCCCAACAAGTTACTGATGTATTTTATTTATTTTCGATTTTCTTTAACTTGTCTATAATGTATCATTTGTTGTCAATATAAATGTTGGTCAAGAATTTTCGGTTATCTTCACAGTGCTTTTTTTTTTTTATGGAAAAAAAAGAGTGTAAACTTCAAAGATAAGTTACTGATGTATTTTGTTTTTTGAATTTCCTTTAACTTGTCTATAATATATTATATGTTGCCAATATTCTTGGTCAAGAATTTCCGATTATCTTTTTTTTTTTTTTTTTTTAATATATGGAAAAAAAGGAGTGTAAACTTCATAGATAATCTTCCCACTATTTGATCAAAGTGCTCAACTCTTTACAAATACAAAAGTGATCATATGAATACAGGTTATTTATCTCATTCGTTTGTTGTTTCTGTTCAGTTCTTTCTATTGTTATGTATTGAACTTTATATTTATTGTTTTATATATATTCCCTTTTTACATGTAATCTTTTATCTTGGAGTACAATTAACTTTTTGTGTTAGCTTAGAGGCTATAAAGTATAGCCCCGCTGGTCAAATGCTTCATTCAATTGTTAAAGTGTGTACAATATGTCTGATCATTACATGATAAATCTTTTATCGTATTCCACAAAGACTTAGAGTTCTCCGAAATAAAAAGACATCAGTGACATTAGTTATATAGAGCTGGGAACTCGAAAAAGGATATAAAATATTGTATAGAATCGAACATTTACTGAATAACTATTATACCTTTGAAAACTCACATTTCATTTTTTTCTGAATAGAATTACGTTTGGTGTTCAATTTTGGTTTGTGAATGAAAGCAAACTGACGTGGTTTTCTGTATGACATTTTTTTTTTTCATGAAATCTTTTCGTGCTTTTATTCTTTCAATTTTGATGAAAGGGGATACATTGCATTGCATGACGTTTCATGCTAATCGATTTTGGTGCAAAACGCATGAAATGTAAAGGTTATTTTTACATGGGGTTACAGATTTTGGTGCAAATCACATGAACTGTAGAGGTTATTTTTGCATGGGGTTACAGATTTTGGTGCAAAACACATGAAATGTAGTGGTTATTTTTTAATAGTATTACGTTTTTTGGTGCAAAAGGCATGAACTGTAGTGGTTATTTTTAATAGTATTACAGATTTTGGTGCAAAAGGCATGAACTGTAGAGGTTATTTTTTAATAGTATTACAGTTTTTGGTGCAAAAGGCATGAACTGAAGAGGTTATTTTTTAATAGTATTACAGTTTTTGGTGCAAAAGGCATGAATTGAAGAGGTTATTTTTTAATAGTATTACAGTTTTTGGTGCAAAAGGCATGAATTGAAGAGGTTATTTTTTAATAGTATTACAGTTTTTGGTGGAAAAGGCATGAAATGTAGGAGTTATTTTTAATAGTATTACAGATTTTGGTGCAAAAGGCATGAACTGTAGAGATTATTTTTTAATAGTATTACAGATTTTGGTGCAAAAGGCATGAACTGTAGAGATTATTTTTTAATAGTATTACAGATTTTGGTGCAAAAGGCATGAAATGTAGTGGTTATTTTTTAATAGTATTACAGATTTTGGAGCAAAAGGCATGAACTGTAGAGGTTATTTTTTTATAGTATTACAGATTTTGGTGCAAAACATGAAATGTAGGAGTTATTTTTTTAATAGTATTACAGATTTTGGAGCAAAAGGCATGAACTGTAGAGGTTATTTTTTGATAGTATTACAGATTTTGGTGCAAAACATGAAATGTAGGAGTTATTTTTTTAATAGTATTACAGATTTTGGTGCAAAGTGCATGATATGTAGATGTGTTAAATTCAACTGTTCGGTACTGTAACTTTTTTTTCTTTTTTTTTTACTTTTATTTATTTATTTATTTATTTTTTATTAGTATAACTTTCCCTCCCCCTCCCCATCTTACATATCTGCTCTGACCTGATTCCATTTTAAAAGACCTGGTATTTACTGACCTGATTTCAATTATAAAAAAAGAGAAAACTGTTATTTACTATAAATGGAAAAATTCGATAGCCAAAAAAAAAAAAAATATTGAATCTGTTCTTTCATGTTTGATGGATTGATTTTGAGGTTTTCTGGCATCCTGACATCTAAAAGGTCATTGACGCCGAATCTTTCATGTTTGAATAAATTATTTTTCATGTTTGAACAAATTATTTTTGAGGTTACGAAAAAAATGGTGTTTACCATTCACTATCTTATATTTATTACATTTTATTTCATGACTCATTTGAATTATAATAAAGATTGATAAAGTTGTGAAATGTGTTTGTTATTCAGTACGTGATGGCCTGGTGGTAACGTCCTTGCCTGGTGATTGCCAGACTGGGGTTCGAGTCCCATTCAAACTCGTAAGTTCCTTTGGTCGTTGCAACCTCACCTTGTGAGTTAAGTATGGGAGGTTTGGGGGAGCCTATAGGTCTATCTGCTGAGTCATCAGCAGCCACTGCCTGGCCCTCCCTAGTCCTAGCTTGGGTGGAGAGGAGGCTTGGGCGCTGATCATAGGTAATATGGTCAGTCTCTAGGGCATTGTCGTGCTTGATAGGACAGTGTGACTGTCCCTTGCCTCTGGCATTCACGGGTGGTTATTAAAACCTTTAAACGTGGCATTAAAATAGATACCATTTCTTTATAGTTCTCTTGCTTGAGGGTACACTCAGGCACACTTTTCTTTTCATTGTTTATATATGACAGATATATTTCAACGTTGTTATTGGTCTTAAGATAGTTTATATTGTTATTCATTACTTCTTACGGCCTATATAGTTTATTTCTTTATTTCCTTTCCTCACTGGGCTATTTTCCCTGTTGGATCCCACGAGCTTATAACATCCTTCTTTTCTAACCAGGGCTGTAGTTTAGCATGTAATAATAATAATAATAATAATGATAATAATAATAATAATAATAATGATGATAATGATAGTGCAAAAAATAGTTTTATTTTGTGTATTTTTGTCTGACAATGTAACAACAACAACAATAATAATAATAATAATAATAATAATAATAATAATAATAATAATAATAATAATAATAACAATAGTGCAAAAGATATTTTTATGTTGCATTTTTTCCTAACAGTGGAATAATAATAATAATAATGATAATAATAATAATAATAATAATAATAATAATAATAGTGCAATATATTTTTCCATTTATTGTCCAACAATAGCGTAGGTCTGTTTGCAATTAATTTGTTGTAATATGATATTCCGGTTTTCAAACGTCCGAAAGCTGCAATATTTTGTTTGTTTGTTTATTAAAAATAACTCTATCGCTATTTTGACGGTAAAAGTTAAGGAATGTATATTGGGGAATTCGTATATTGAAGGTTAGCATGGTCTGTTTTCAGATACTTGCCCTGAATATACCCGGAAGGAAAAGCCGATGAGAGAGAGAGAGAGAGAGAGAGAGAGAGAGAGAGAGAGAGAGAGAGAGAGAGAGAGAGAGAGAGAGAGAGAGAGAGAGAGATATTACATCCGAAACCGTGTGATAATAATAGAATAAAATCTAGAGCGAAGGGAAATTGCAACCAAAAGAGTAGAATTAGAGAGAGAGAGAGAGAGAGAGAGAGAGAGAGAGAGAGAGAGAGAGAGAGAGAGAGAGAGAGAGAGAGAGAGAGAGATATTACATCCGAAACCGTGTGATAATAATAGAATAAAATCTAGAGCGAAGGAGAATTGCATCCAAAATAGTAGAGAGAGAGAGAGAGAGAGAGAGAGAGAGAGAGAGAGAGAGAGAGAGAGAGAGAGAGAGAGAGAGAGAGAGAGAGAGAGAGAATATTACATCCGAAACCATGTGTTAATAATAGAATAAAATCTAGAGCGAAGGAGAATTGCATCCAAAACAGTAGAATAAGAGAGAGAGAGAGAGAGATGGGGGGGAAAT
The DNA here is from genome assembly GCF_036898095.1 of Palaemon carinicauda. Lineage (NCBI taxonomy): Eukaryota > Metazoa > Arthropoda > Malacostraca > Decapoda > Palaemonidae > Palaemon > Palaemon carinicauda. The sequence continues at coordinate 7,386,359 of NC_090752.1, forward strand.
ACGTATGAAACCGTGTAATAAGAATAATAGAATGACATTTAGAGCGAAGGTCAAATTACATCCAAAATAGTAGAATAAAAGAGAGAGAGAGAGAGAGAGAGAGAGAGAGAGAGAGAGAGAGAGAGAGAGAGAGAGAGAGAGAGAGAGAGAGAGAGAGAGAGAGTGAAAAATTACAACTTAAATCGTCGAGTAAAAATGGTAGAATATATAGAACGAGAAATTACCTTCAAAAACCATAGGGAGAGAGAGAGAGAGAGAGAGAGAGAGAGAGAGAGAGAGAGAGAGAGAGAGATTTAGTAATTCATTGACCTATATTGACCTGTATAAAATTTTTTGCTGTGTATTTGAAAGGCAGGTGTACTGTGTATTGGTCATTCAAATTTTGCAATATCCTATTTTACTTACGTGGATCCTTAATATTTCATAAACTTCACCAAAAACAAACACTTTGCAAACCAACCTAGTATGGGTGGCTCTGATTAATACAGCTTTCCTGATCATGGCGATACGCAAACACTTTACAAACCAACCTAGTATGGGTGTCCTTGACTAGTAGGCTACAGCTTTGCTGATCATGGCGACACACAACATTTTCGTGGTGAAAGTGTTTGTGTACCGCCATGATCAGCAAAGCTGTACTAGTCAGGGACACCCATACTAGGTTTGTTTGTATTGAGCGATCAGACGAACACCTGACCTATATAGACTTGCTATATAAATATTAAGGTATCCCCACTCAGAACGTAACAAAGTAAGTAAACAAAATATGCCTTATAATGATATCGTAATTTTCTCCGCCTAAAAAAAAACAAAAACAAAACTAACTATTGTCTACGTCAGTTCATTCATGAAACTCCCGCGAGAGCTTCTTTAAAGAGTTCCATTTTAAAAGAAGGAATTTCTAATGAATGCACCTCGTCAAGTCACGAAGATGAAACTTCCACCGATGATCATAAAAGAGCGAAAGTTATGTCTGAGGAGGAAATAAACTTTGCAGTCTGGGGAGGATCGTTATTAAAGGCCGCTCATGAATTGCAGAGGCAAGGGACAATATATAGCCTACATATGATCAGCGCCCAAGCCTACTCTCCACCCATGTTAGGACAAGGAAGGGCCAGGCAATGGCTGCTGATGACTCGGGAGGTAGCCCTATAGGCTCCCTTCCCCATCCTTGGTTCACTATAGTCCATTTCTTTTAGCGAGGCAGATTTGCACCGACTCGTAGGGGTGCCCTTTTAGCTCGGAAAAGTTTACTGATCCCTGATTGGTTGGACAAGGTAATTCTAACCAATCAGCGATCAGGAAACTTTTCCGAGCTAAAAGGGTCCCGCTGCGAGTCGGTGCAAATCTGCCTCGCTAAAAGAAATGGACTATAGGATGGTGAGGTTGCAGTGACAAGGCCTCAGACATGTTTTTATTCATGTATGGGGTTCGGCCAGTATTCATCACCACGCTGGCTAACTGCGGATTGGTGATGGTGGGAGATGTTTTTTTGTCTGATCGCTCACAGCAAACCAACCTAATATTTGTGGCTCTAACTAGTACAGCTTTGCTGATGTTGGTGATACACAAATATATATATATATATATATATATATATATATATATATATATATATATATATATATATATATGCATATGAATAGATATATTCATATATATGTGTGCATTTGTGTCGGTATATGTATATATATATATATATATATATATATATATATATATATATATATATATGTGTGTGTGTGTGTGTGTATATATACATGTGTGTATATATATGTATGTATATATATGTTTATATATATATATATATATATATATATATATATATATACAGTATATATAAAGTATTACTTCACATCAAGAATTCATTTGAGATAGAACACCAAACACTATATTGTCATTTAATGTCATTTCGTCTTTACTGACGTCAGCTCTTTCAAGAATGATTTACGTTGAGATGCCTTTGAAAACTATTATTATCTATAAGCCCAAGGGCTCCAACATGGAAAATAGCCTAGTGAGGAAAGGAATTAAGGAAAACTACAAGAGAAGTTAATCCTGCTCTTATTGCAAATAAGTTCGCATTTAGTAATATTCTAAGAATTCATTTTAATATAAGCTCTTACCAGGGATTCTATTTCAGCTCGTATAATGTTTGAACTATTTATGACAGTTTTATTATGATTTATTATTTGAAGTGTTTTATATTTATAAAGATAAAGTATAAATTTAATGTTATTCTATTCATAGAAACTCATTTAGTGAAAGGGAAAATTTGGAATGATCTTAAATGCAGTTCTCTTGCTTGAGGGTACACTCTGGTATACTCTTTTATCATATTTCTCTTCCTCTGGTTTTTGTAAAGTTTTTATAGTTTATATATGAAAGATTTTTTTTATGTTGTTTCTGTTCTTAACATTATTTTAATTGATAATTACTTCTCTTGTAGTTTCCTCATTTCTTTTCCTCACTGGACAATTTTCCCTTTTGGAGCCCTCTGGGTTATAGCATCCTGTTTTTCCAACTAGGGTTGTAGCTTAGCAAATAATAATAATAATAATAATAATAATAATAGGATTGTAATGTAAAATAAGTATTATTTTCAGTATTTTTACTAAAGAATGATTTGGGATTGGAGATATACTACCTATTCCAATCCGCATACCAATCACCAATAGGGATTGAGTGATGTTGAGTCAGTTCAGGGATTGGGTGATGTTGAGTCAGTTCAGGGATTGGGTAATGTTGAGTCAGTTCAGGAATTGGGTGATGTTGAGTCAGTTCAGGGATTGGGGGATGTTGAGTCAGTTCAGGAATTGGGTGATGTTGAGTCAGTTCAGGGATTGGGTAATGTTGAGTCAGTTCAGGAATTGGGTGATGTTGAGTCAGTTCAGGAATTGGGTGATGTTGAGTCAGTTCAGGGATTGGGTAATGTTGAGTCAGTTCAGGAATTGGGTGATGTTGAGTCAGTTCAGGGATTGGGGGATGTTGAGTCAGTTCAGGAATTGGGTGATGTTGAATCAGTTCAGGGATTGGGGGATGTTGAGTCAGTTCAGGAATTGGGTGATGTTGAATCAGTTCAGGGATTGGGGGATGTTGAGTCAGTTCAGGAATTGGGTGATGTTGAATCAGTTCAGGGATTGGGGGATGTTGAGTCAGTTCAGGAATTGGGTGATGTTGAGTCAGTTCAGGGATTGGGTAATGTTGAGTCAGTTCAGGAATTGGGTGATGTTGAGTCAGTTCAGGAATTGGGTGATGTTGAGTCAGTTCAGGGATTGGGTAATGTTGAGTCAGTTCAGGAATTGGGTGATGTTGAGTCAGTTCAGGGATTGGGGGATGTTGAGTCAGTTCAGGAATTGGGTGATGTTGAATCAGTTCAGGGATTGGGGGATGTTGAGTCAGTTCAGGAATTGGGTTATGTTGAGTCACTCCAGGGATTAGGTGATGTTGAGTCAGTTCAGGAATTGGGTGATGTTGAGTCAGTTCAGGGATTAGGTGATGTTGAGTCAGTTCAGGAATTGGGTGATGTTGAGTCAGTTCAGGAATTGGGTAATGTTGACTCAGTTCAGGAATTGGGTAATGTTGAGTCAGTTCAGGAATTGGGTGATGTTGAGTCAGTTCAGGAATTGGGTGATGTTGAGTCAGTTCAGGAATTGGGTGATGTTGAGTCAGTTCAGGGATTGTAAATTAGATTGGGATATGAAAGTTAAGATTGGGCTTATACGAGGATAACTTCACTTGGCCTTCCAGACCCTGGAAGGTTTTATGGAATAGAAACTTTAGTTAATATTTTCTCTCTTTGTGAACACAAATCTTTACTTACTTTACTTTGATGGCTGCTTTTCCGGTCCCATAGAGCAGGAGAACCCCACTCTCTACAGGACCTCCACTGTCGTTTTACCTTGTTCGTTCAGAGTATTTAACGTTTCATATAACATATTGTTCATTTACTGTTAAATCGTCATTGTTGTATGACTTGAAATAAGAAAGTCTTCAGTTTCCTCTTGAAAGCCTTAATTATTATTATTATTATTACTATCCAAGCTACAACCCTAGTTGGAAAAGCAAGATGCTATAAGCCCAGGGGCTCCAACAGGGAAAAATAGCCCAGTGAGGAAAGGAAATAAGGAAATAAATAAATGAAGAGAACAAATTAACAATAAATCATTCTAAAATAAGTAACAATGTCAAAACAGACATGTCATATATAAACTATTAACAACATCAAAAACAAATATGTCATAAATAAACTATAAGAAGACTCATGTCCGCCTGGTCAACAAAAAAGCAGTTGCTCCAACTTTGAACTTTTGAAGTTCTACTGATTCAAGCACCCGATTAGGAAGATCATTCCACAATGTCTTCAATCATTCGAATGTTTCGTGGGAGCTTATTGTATAGTCTCCGGGCCGCATATTTAAAGGCTCTGGAGCCTAAAGTAGACATAAATCTAGGTTCCAACAGTTTGAAGCCATCTGTAACTATTTTCGTGTCGACACAATTTGTTGGCTGCGCAATATGTAGCAATTCTCTTAAGTATTTTGGACGACCGGTTCTGATAACTTGGTGGGTTATTGTACATATTTTAAATTAAATTCTCGCTTTAATCGGTAGCAAGTGTAAATCAATTAGTTTTTATATTGACCAGGCTGACATGAGTCTTTTTATAGTTTATATATGACATATCTGTTTTTGACGTTGTTAATAGTTTATATAGGACATATCTGTTTTGACGTTGTCACTGTTTTTAGAATGATTTATTGTTAATTTATTCTCATCATTTATTTATTTCCTTATTTCCTTTTCTCACTGAGCTATTTTTCCCTATTGGAGCCCTTGGGCTTATAGCATCTTGCTTTTCCTTCTAGGGTTGTAGCTTGGCTAATAATAATAATAATGATAATAATGTAGGGGCGATCCTTTCTCTAGGTGGGACACCTTTTATTAGTCTTGCTCCTCTGTTTATTATGTTTTGTAATTTCTTAAGTTGCACTTTTGGTAAGTTGTAATAGATACAGTTGCAGTAGTCAATGTAGCGTCGCATGGGGGAAACATCCCTCTTTTTCTTCTTTTATCTTGATGCCAGGCTGACACTTGCACGACTTTTTGCCACGAATTTGTCGTGGCAAGTCGTGACATTTTGTGGCACGAACTGAAAAAAAAAAAAAATTACCTCAGAATCACAGCTCACCTGTCCACATTGACACGAACTGGCACGACGAGTTCATAGTTTGCGCACTTCCCGCATCGTCCCGACGAGTTCACGAACAGTTCGCGCAGAGTTCACGCCGCGTTCACAAAATTTTGTCGTGACCAAAATTTTGAACATTTCCAAATTCTCATCACGACATGCCACGATGTCACGACAGGTTCACGACAAGTTCACTCCAGTTCACGACGAGTTCACGCCATTCATTCAGTTTTCCCCATCTCTTTGCAACATCGGTTTATTTTCATCACAGAAAGATAATTTCCATATTGCTTCATATCCTTTAATCTTCGTTCTGAATATTATTTTCTTCCATCCCACCTTCCCTTCTCTATTCAATTGGTAGCTCTTCAGAATTTCAGAACATGGCGTTTTCTTAGCTGAAGGGATTTTCGAACGCTTTGTTGGAAATGCTTTCTAAGAACGAAGTGTGTGATCGGGAAAGCTGAAGCTAAATCAGGAAGTTGTTACATATGTGTCAAAAGAGGGAGGGAGACGTGTAGTGTGCTGGAATAGAGATGGAAGATAGTTGAGAAAGGATTTTAGTCTTAGTAAATCTTTCTTTACGTGTTCTTGTGACGTTTATTTTCATTTTTATTTTAGGCACGGTTATATAGAACTCTAGTATTTTGTTTTTTATTTTAGGCACGGTGGTATTGAACTCTAGTTTTATTTTTATTTTTACTTTAGCACGGTTACATAGAATTCGAGTATTTTTTTTTTATTTTAGCACAGTGGCATAGAACTCTAGAATTATTTTAATTCTAGAGATGTTTACATATATCTCAGGTTATTTTTTAGGCACGGTTACATGCAACTCCAGTATATTTGTTTTTATTTTAGGCACGAGTACATTGAATTCTAGTATTTTTTTTTATTTTAGGCACAGTGGTATAGAACTATATTATTTATATTTTTTTTTAGAGACGTTTACATGGATCCCCAGTTTATTTTTTTAGGCACGGTTCCATAGAACTCTAGTATTTTTATTATTATTTTAGGCACGGTTATATAGAACTACTATTTCTTTTTAGACACGATCATTTAAAACTCTAGTAATATTTTTTTTTAGGCACGGTGGTATAGAACTCTAGCTTTTATTTATTTTTTTTTTTTCATTTTAGAGACTTTTACATAGATCTCCAGTTTATTTTTTAGGCACGGTTACGTAGAACTTCTAGAATTTTTTTTTTTTTTAATTTTAGAGATGTTTACATAGATCTCAGTTTATTTTTTAGGCACGGTTACATACAACTCCAGTATTTTCATTTTTTTTTTGACACAATTACATCGAATTCTAGTATTTTTTTTTTTATTATTTTAGGCACGGTGGTATAGAACTATAGTCTTTTAGAGACTAAGTACGGTTACATAGAACTCAAGTATTTTTTATTTTTATATCAGGCATGGTTTCATAGACCTACTATTTTTTTTAGACACGATCACGTGGTACTTAAGTTTTTTTTTTCTTTCTTGCTTTTTTTTTTTTTTTCTTTCTTTCTTTTTTTTTTTTTTTTTTTTTTTTTTTTTTTTTTTTTTTTTTTTTTTTTTTAGTCACGATAGGACTCGTATTTTTATTTTGGTCACGATTACAC
>NC_090752.1:7398162-7400662 GCF_036898095.1 Palaemon carinicauda
TTGGTATAAATCCCCGTACGTTAAAGTACTAGATTCTCGGAAATATCATCCTTTTCAGGGTCTACTAGTGGGAAAAAAGGAAGGGTGTTTATGTGAAACTTTTGTGTGGGGTAGAGTTGCCAAGTTGGCCTTTTTTCAGGCCCAAAAAATCAAATTTAGCCTTTTCGAAATTGGTTGGCCTTTTTTTTCAGGCCCCCCAAAAATCAAATTTGGCCTTTTAAGAATTGGTTGGCCTTTTTTTCAGGCCCCAAAAAAATCAAATTTGGCCTTTTCGAAATTGGTTGGCCTTTTTTCTGGCCTAAAAACTCAAATTGGGCCTTTTAGAAATTGGTTGGCCTTTTTTTCAGGCCAAAAAACTCAAATTTGGCCTTTTCGAAATTGGTTGGCCTTTTTTTTTCAGGCCAAAAAACTCAAATTTGGCCTTTTCGAAATGGGTTGGCCTTTTTTTTTCAGGCCAAAAAACTCAAATTTGGCCTTTTCGAAATTGGTTGGCCTTTTTTTTCAGGCCCCCAAAAAATCAAATTTGGCCTTTTAGAAATTGGTTGGCCTCTAGTAATATTATGATAAAAGGAAGGCCTTAAATACTATAATTTCGGTCTTCTATTAATGGGTTGGCCTTTTTTTTCAGGCCCAAAAAATCAAATTTGGCCTTTTCGAAATTGGTTGGCCTTTTTTTTCAGGCCCCAAAAACCCAAATTTGGCCTTTTAGAAATTGGTTGGCCTTTAGTAATATTATGATAAAAGGAAGGCCTTAAATACTATAATTTCGGTCTTCTGCTATTGGGTTGGCCTTTGTTTCAGGCCCAAAAACTCAAATTTGGCCTTTTAGAAATTGGTTGGCCTTTAGTAATATTATGATAAAAGGCCTTAAATACTATAATCTTGGTCTTCTACTAATGGGTTGGCCTTTTATAGCTGTGGTTGATTAGAAATTGGCCTTTTTCTCATTTGATAAACCTGGCAACCCGGGGGGAGGGGGGGGGGGAGATTTATGTGTCGTGGCCAAGCGTACACAGAACATTTTAATCTCTGATCTGAAGATTATGTGGTAAATTCAAATAATGGAAAGCATAGAGATTTCATTGTGACAAATACACTCTTATTTGATTGGACAATCCGGTATCCTCATAAGACAATCCGGTATTCTCAGAACACAATCCGTTATCTTCACGAGACAATCCGGTATTCTCACAAGACAATCCGAATCCGTTATCTTCACAAGATAATCCATTATCCTTACAAGACAATCCGGTATCCTCAAAAGACAATCCGATATCCTGACAAGACAATTCGGTATCCTCACAAGACAAATCCGTTATCATCACAAGACAATCCAGTATCCTCACAAGACAATTCGGTATCCTCACAAGACAATCCGGTATCCTCACAAGAAACTTCGTTATCCTCACAAGACAAATCCGTTATTCTCACAAGACAATTCGGTATCCTCACGAGACAATCCAGTACCCTCATTAAGAATATTCTTTTTAAAGGAATCAAAATTTTCCTTAAATATAAAATAAAATCAATGCCACATATTATCAAACGCTAATCTTGAAAGTATAATTCATCCTAATGAAACTTCATTTGAATAATTTTAACAATCTCTTTAAATGCTCCACATATTTTCATATGTCTTAACGTTAGTAATAAGGCTTTAAAACATTTTTTATAACATAACTAGCATTGAAAGGGTGCACTCGGGCATACTATTCTATCTTAATTCTCTTCCTCTTGTTTTGTTAAAGTTTTTATAGTTTATATAGGAAATATTTATTATAATGTTATTGCTATTCTTAAAATATTTTATTTTTCTTCGTTTGCTTTCCTCACTGAGCTATTTTCCATGTTGAAGCCCCTGGGCTTATAGCATCCAGCTTTTCCAACTAGGGTTGTAGCTAAGCAAATAATGATAATAATAACAACAACAACAACAACAACCACAACAACAATAATAATAATAATAATAATAATAATAATAATAATAATAATAATAACATTGGGAATGTCTCGACATCACCCGCCATCCCCTACATTCGAACACATTAATCTAAAATCTATTTTATCAGTGGCTCTGACCACATTAATGGATTTTCCCACAGTCAACAGCAACAGTTTAGGATTTAAGCTGATAGATGTTCTCTATATAAAAAAAAAAAAACCTACATCAATAAAGGTATTCCCACCACGAGCTGGTAATACTCGTCTTTCAGATATGTGATGAGTTTGAATAACTTATTATTATTATTATTATTATTATTATGATGATGATGATAATGATGATGATCATGATGATGATCATGATGATCATGATGATTAGTAGTAGTAGTGGTAGTAGCAGTAGTAGTTAAGTAGTAGTAGTATTAGTAGTAGTGTTAGTAGTAGTAGTAGTAGTTGGAAAAACAGAATGCTTTCAACCCAAGGGCGCGCGCTCTCTCCCTCTCTCTCTCTCTCTCTCTCTCTCTCCTCTCTCTCTCTCTCTCTCTCTCTCTCTCTCTCT
>NC_090752.1:7405662-7408162 GCF_036898095.1 Palaemon carinicauda
TAGCTAAGCCACAAGCCCAGTTGGAAAAGCAAGATTCTATAAGCCCAAAGGCCCCCAACAGCGAAAAATAGCCGAGTGAGGAAAGGAATTAACAAGATTAATAAACTCAAGTTATGAACAATTAAAATAAAATATTTTAATAACATTAGCAACATTAAAACGTGTCTTTAAAATATAAACTATAAAAAAAAAGATTTATTTCAGCCTTTTCAACATAGAAACATTTGCAAGTGTGAACTTTTGATTTCTACTAATTAATTTTAATTAAAAGAGGTATTACATAATAGACTGTATACGCGAAAATATTGAGCTTGCTTTAAAATATAGACATAAAAAATAGTATGTTACGATATCAGGTATTAGGTTGGCCAGGGCACCAGCCACCTGTTGAGACACAACCGCTAGAGAGTTTTGTGGTCCTTTGAATGCCAGACAGTACTACATTGGATCCTTCTCTCTGGTTACCGTTCATTTTCCCTTTGCCTACACATACACTGAATAGTCTAGCCTATTCTTTGCATATTCTCCTCTGTACTCACACACCTGTCAATACTGAGATTACCGAACAATTCTTCACCCAAGGGGTTAACTACTGCGCTGTATTTGTTCAGCGGCCACTTTCCTCTTGGTAAGGGCAGAAGAGACTCTTCAGCTATGGTAAGCAGCTCTTCTAGAAGGACACTCCAAAATCAAACCATTGTTCTCTATTCTTGGGTAGTGCCATAGCCTCTGTATCATGGTCTTCCGCTGCCTTGGGTTAGAGTTCTCATGCTTGAGGGTACATTTGGGCACACTATTGTATCGTATTTCTCTTCCTCTTGTTTTGTTAAAGTTCTATAGTTTATATAGGATATATTTATTTTAGTGTTGTTGCTGTTCCTGAAATATTTTATTTTTCTTTTTTTCTTTTCCTCACTGGGCTATTTTCCATGTTGGAGCTACTGGTCTTATAGCAAACAATTCCGTATACTTATTTCCTTTAACCAATAACGAAACCCTTTTATACAAATTAATGATAATGATCATAATAATAATTCAAAATACATATTTCTTGTAATCAGTAACGAAACCCTTTAATAAAATATTAATAATGTTCATGAAGATAATTCAATATATACATTTTCTATAGTCAGATATTTCCTTTAACCAATAACGAAATCTTTTTATACAAAATAATAATAATAATAGTTCATCATTATCATCATCCTCTCCTACTACGCCTATTGACGCAAAGGGCCTCAGTTAGATTTTGCCAGTCGTCTCTATCTTGAGCTTTTAATTCAATACTTCTCCATTCATCATCTCCTACTTCGCGCTTCATAGTTCTCAGCCTTGTAGGCCTGGGTCTTTCAACTCTTCTAGTGCCTTGTAAAGCCCAGCTGAAGGTTTGGTGAACTAATCTCTCATATTTCCTATAACCAGTAACGAAACTATTGTTCTCTAGTCTTGGGTAGTGCCATAGCCTCAGTACCATAGTCTTCCACTGTCTTGGAATAGAGTTCTCATGCTTGTGGGTACATCGGGCACGCTGTTCTGTCATGTTTCTTTTCTTTTCCTATTGTTTTATTAAAGTTTTTATTGTTTATATAGGATATTTATTTAATGTTACTATTCTTTTAAAAAAAATTTTTCCTTGTTTCCTTCCTTCACTGGGCTATTTTCCCTGTTGGAGCCCCTGGGTTTATAGCATCCTGCTTTTCCAACTAGGGTTGTAGTTTAGCAAGTTATAATAATAATAATAATAATAATAATAATAATAATAATAATAATAATAATAATGATGATAATAATCCCATTTTGTTGAGAAACAACTTCAGAAGTTCAGTCATTGATTTTCCCCTTGTTTGAAAACTCATTTGGATAAAAAGTTTCGTCTCTCTTTCTCTCTCTCTCTCTCTCTCTCTCTCTCTCTCTCTCTCTCTCTCTCTCTCTCTCCAATGGAGTGATGAATTGATTGAGGGACACTTTGCGAGATGAGAATTGACGAACGGAAAATTACGAAGAGTTTTATTAATAAAAACGAAGGGAAAATTGGGTTTTCAGATTGGTTAGAATTTGAAAAAAAAAAATTTCAATTGTTCATTACTTCATGTATCGTTTATTTATTTCCATATTTCTTTTCGTGGCTGGGCTATTTTTTCCTGTTGGAGCCCTTGGGCTTATAGCTTCTTGCTTTTCAAACTAGGGTTGTGGCTTAGCTAGTAATAATGATAATAATAATAATAATAATTATAATAATAATAATGATAAATCTTGTTTTGTGTACTATGCAGTTTCCCTTTGTGAGTTGGTATACCTTAATTTGGTGAAAAGGTTTGCGTATCGCCGTGATCAGCAATGCCGTACTAGTCAGGGCCATCCATACTAGGCTGGTTTGTTGTGAGAAATCAGGCTAAAGTCTCCCACCTTCATCAATCCAAACTGCTCAGCATGATGATGTTTAAGGCATTTTTCCTACGGTAGACTAAAAACGGCTGCATCTGTTGTTGTTGTTGTTGTC
>NC_090752.1:7410662-7416185 GCF_036898095.1 Palaemon carinicauda
GCCTGGCCCTCCTTGGTCCTAGCTTGGGTGGAGAGAGGGCTAGGGCGCTGATCATATGTGTATATGGGCAGTCTCTAGGGCACTGTCCTGCTTGCTAGGGCAATTTCACTGTCCCTTGCCCCTGCCATCCATGAGTGGCCTTTAAACCTTTAAACCTTAAACTGCTTGTAGTGTTTTTATTTGTTATTCGTTTCATCTTTTTTCACTGCTTTATTCAGATGATGATAATTATAATGATAATAATACAAGTTATCTATCTCTTTATTCTAATATCTTTAGATTTGGCCTTTTTAAAAAGCCAATGATTTTGGAAATATTCGTAACAACACGATAACCTGTGGACATTTTATGATAGTCCTGCGCCATTATGGAATTCCTGTTAAATATGTGGATTTGATTAAGTCTGAAGTGATCGCATAATACCAGTTATTTGGGTATGTTGATTTCAAGATTACATAATATAAATAGATTTTCATATCTTTTTGTTTTCTGGGAAAAATTTAGGCTTGTTTAATACGTATTGCTTTTGCTTGAAGAGATATCTTTTTATTATTATTATTATTATTATTACAAGCTAATCTACAACCCTAGTTAGAAAAGCAGCTTGATATAAGCCCAAGGGCTCCAACAGGGAAAAGTAGCCCAGGTAGGAAAGGAAATAAGGAAATAGATAAACTACAAGAGAAGTAATGAACATATAAAATATTTTAAGAGCAGTAATAACATTTAAATAGATCTTTCATATATAAACTATAAAAATTTTAAATAACCAAAGGAAGATATATAAGACAGAAAACTTTGCCCGAGGGTACCCTTAAGCAAGAGTTCAAGGTATATGACTATTATTAATAGATGCGATGCGCTAAAACAAAAGTTTATTATTAGTTTATCATAAAATCGAAGGACACATTGATGTTTTCCTAACTAATTCCAGTAATGATGATAATCAAAACAACGTAATTTTTCGACCATATTGAAAGAAACACTTCCAAAAATACTCATTTGCATAATACGAGAACACAAAAGATTGACAAAAATTCGAGTTTTTTTTTTCTTTTTTAACAAAACAAATGAATGGAACTTTATGACAAAATTGAAAAAAAATCTTCAAAAAAAGGAATTATTTTCATAACCCTTTTTTTATTTAAATAGTTGTATCGTAGTGTTTCAAGTATTCAAGTATTCTAACCTTAACTTATAAGTTAATGATAGTTGAGTCAAATAAACATTCTGTTTGTTCCTACTTAAAGGTGAGTAATTCCCTTGAGTTCTGCTGAGCATAAAGCTTAGTAATTCCCTTGAGTTCTGCAGAGCATAAAGCTTAGTAATTCCCTTGTTCTGCAGAGCATAAAGCTTAGTAATTCCCTTGTTCTGCAGAGCATAATGCTTAGTAATTTCCTTGTTCTGCAGAGCATAAAGCAGAGTAATTCCCTTGAGTTCTGCAGAGCATAATGCTTAGTAATTCCCTTGTTCTGCAGAGCATAAAGCTGAGTAATTCCCTCGAGTTCTGCAGAGCATAATGCTTAGTAATTCCCTTGAGTTCTGCAGAGCATAATGCTTAGTAATTCCCTTGTTCTGCAGAGCATAAAGCTTAGTAATTCCCTTGTTCTGCAGAGCATAATGCATAGTAATTTCCTTGTTCTGCAGAGCATAAAGCAGAGTAATTCCCTTGAGTTCTGCAGAGCATAATGCTTAGTAATTCCCTTGTTCTGCAGAGCATAAAGCTTAGTAATTCCCTTGTTCTGTAGAGCATAAAGCTTAGTAATTCCCTTGTTCTGCAGAGCATAATGCTTAGTAATTTCCTTGTTCTGCAGAGCATAAAGCTTAGTAATTCCCTTGTTCTGCAGAGCATAATGCTTAGTAATTCCCTTGTTCTGCAGAGCATAATGCTTAGTAATTTCCTTGTTCTGCAGAGCATAAAGCTTAGTAATTCCCTTGTTCTGCAGACCATAAACCTTAGTAATTCCCTTGTTCTGCAGACCATAAAGCTTAGTAATTCCCTTGTTCTGCAGAGCATAATGCTTAGTAATTTCCTTGTTCTGCAGAGCATAAAGCTTAGTAATTCCCTTGTTCTGCAGAGCATAAAGCTTAGTAATTCCCTTGTTCTGCAGAGCATAATGCTTAGTAATTTCCTTGTTCTGCAGAGCATAAAGCAGAGTAATTCCCTTGAGTTCTGCAGAGCATAATGCTTAGTAATTCCCTTGTTCTGCAGAGCATAAAGCTGAGTAATTCCCTCGAGTTCTGCAGAGCATAATGCTTAGTAATTCCCTTGAGTTCTGCAGAGCATAATGCTTAGTAATTCCCTTGTTCTGCAGAGCATAAAGCTTAGTAATTCCCTTGTTCTGCAGAGCATAATGCTTAGTAATTCCCTTGTTCTGCAGAGCATAAAGCTTAGTAATTCCCTTGTTCTGCAGAGCATAATGCTTAGTAATTTCCTTGTTCTGCAGAGCATAAAGCAGAGTAATTCCCTTGAGTTCTGCAGAGCATAATGCTTAGTAATTCCCTTGTTCTGCAGAGCATAAAGCTTAGTAATTCCCTTGTTCTGCAGAGCATAAAGCTTAGTAATTCCCTTGTTCTGCAGAGCATAATGCTTAGTAATTTCCTTGTTCTGCAGAGCATAAAGCAGAGTAATTCCCTTGAGTTCTGCAGAGCATAATGCTTAGTAATTCCCTTGTTCTGCAGAGCATAAAGCTTAGTAATTCCCTTGTTCTGCAGAGCATAAAGCTTAGTAATTCCCTTGTTCTGCAGAGCATAATGCTTAGTAATTTACTTGTTCTGCAGAGCATAAAGCAGAGTAATTCCCTTGAGTTCTGCAGAGCATAAAGCAGAGTAATTCCCTTGAGTTCTGCAGAGCATAATGCTTAGTAATTCCCTAAGCATAAAGCTGAGTAATTCCCTCGAGTTCTGCAGAGCATAATGCTTAGTAATTCCCTTGAGTTCTGCAGAGCATAATGCTTAGTAATTCCCTTGTTCTTCAGAGCATAAAGCTTAGTAATTCCCTTGTTCTGCAGAGCATAAAGCTTAGTAATTCCCTTGTTCTGCAGAGCATAAAGCTTAGTAATTCCCTTGTTCTGCAGAGCATAAAGCAGAGTAATTCCCTTGAGTTCTGCAGAGCATAATGCTTAGTAATTCCCTTGTTCTGCAGAGCATAAAGCAGAGTAATTCCCTTGAGTTCTGCAGAGCATAATGCTTAGTAATTCCCTTGTTCTGTAGAGCATAAAGCAGAGTAATTCCCTTGTTCTGCAGAGCATAAAGCTTAGTAATTCCCTTGTTCTGCAGAGCATAATGCTTAGTAATTCCCTTGTTCTGCAGAGCATAATGCTTAGTAATTCCCTTGTTCTGCAGAGCATAATGCTTAGTAATTCCCTTGTTCTGCAGAGCATAATGCTTAGTAATTCCCTTGTTCTGCAGAGCATAAAGCTTAGTAATTCCCTTGTTCTGCAGAGCATAATGCTTAGTAATTTCCTTGTTCTGCAGAGCATAATGCTTAGTAATTCCCTTGAGTTCTGCAGAGCATAATGCTTAGTAATTTCCTTGTTCTGCAGAGCATAAAGCTGAGTAATTCCCTTGAGTTCTGCAGAGCATAAAGCTGAGTAATTCCCATGAGTTCTGCAGAGCATAAAGCTGAGTAATTCCCTTGATTTCTGCAGAGCATAATGCTTAGTAATTTCCTTGTTCTGCAGAGCATAAAGCTGAGTGATTCCCTTGAGTTCTGCAGAGCATAAAGCTGAGTAATTCCCATGAGTTCTGCAGAGCATAAAGCTGAGTAATTCCCTTGAGTTCTGCAGAGCATAAAGCTTAGTAATTCCCTTGAGTTCTGCTGAGCATAAAGCTGAGTAATTCCCTTGAGTTCTGCAGAGCATAAAGCTGAGTAATTCCCTTGAGTTCTGCTGAGCATAAAGCTGAGTAATACCCTTGAGTTCTGCTGAGCATAAAGCTGAGTAATTCCCTTGAGTTCTGCTGAGCATAAAGCTGAGTAATACCCTTGAGTACTGCAGAGCACAAAGCAGAGTAATTCCCTCGAGTTCTGCTGAGCATAAAGCTGAGTAATACCCTTGAGTTCTGCAGAGCACAAAGCAGAGTAATTCCCTCGAGTTCTGCTGAGCATAAAGCTGAGTAATACCCTTGAGTTCTACAGAGCACAAAGCTGAGTAATTCCCTCGAGTTCTGCTGAGCATAAAGCTGAGTAATTCCCTTGTGTTCTGCAGAGCACAAAGCTGAGTAATTCCCTCGAGTTCTGCTGAGCATAAAGCTGAGTAATTCCCTTGTGTTCTGCAGAGCATAAAGCTGAGTAATTCCCTTGAGTTCTGCAGAGCATAAAGCTGAGTAATTCCCTTTTGTCTTACAGAGCATAGAGCTGAGTAATTCCCTTGTGTTCTGCTGAGCATAAAGCTGAGTAATTCCCTTGAGTTCTGCAGAGCATAAAGCTGAGTAATTCCCTTGAATTCTGCTGAGCATAAAGCTGAGTAATTCCCTTGAGTTCTGCAGAGCATAAAGCTGAGTAATTCCCTTGAGTTCTGCTGAGCATAAAGCTGAGTAATTCCATTGAGTTCTGCAGAGCATAAAGCTGAGTAATTCCCTTGAGTTCTGCTGAGCATAAAGCTGAGTAATTCCCTTGAGTTCTGCAGAGCATAAAGCTGAGTAATTCCCTTGAGTTCAGCAGAGCATAAAGCTGAGTAATTCCCTTGAGTTCAGCAGAGCATAAAGCTGAGTAATTCCCTTGAGTTCAGCAGAGCATAAAGCTGAGTAATTCCGTGAGTCCTACAGAGCTTAAAGCTGAGCAATTCCCTTGAGTTCTGCAGAGCATAAAGCTGAATAATTTCCTTGAGTTCTGCAGACCACAGCGCAGTAGCTATATCCCAGAGCTGTCAGAGTCACATATACCCTGACGTGACACGTCCCATTTAAGATGTAATATTTTCTCATTTCTTTAAATGCGACCGACGCAGTTCTGCGTCATATCTAGATGGTATCGACTCGATCTGATTGAATACCAATTAATTTTCGTCCACAAAAGAGGTTTTTTTTTTTGGCGATGTGTGCACGTGTGCCCGAATTCTCTTGTTGGTGACAAGACAGCATAAAGGGAAAGAAAGTGATCGAAAAGCTACGGAATATTTTCGTTGTGTCCTCAAATGCCAATATTTGTCGAAAATACTACGAAATAAAAAAATTTGCTATATATGATGTGTTTATCACCACCAACGAAGTAGGGAGGAGGTTATGTTTTCGCCCCTGTTTGTCTGTTTGTTTGTGAACAACTTCCTGGCCACAATTTTGCTCAAAGAGTAGGGAAACTATCAGTGATTAATTGCAATGTTGAGATGTGGATGTGATTCAATTTGGAAAGTCCTAGGTTAAAGGTCAAGGTCAAGCAAAACGTCACGTCGTGGTGGAGGTCACAATTTTACCCATAGAATAGTCAAACTTTCAGGGATTGATTCTTACGTTGAGATGTGGATGCACGTGATTCAATTTTGAAAGTCTTAGGTCAAAGGTCAAGGTCAAGGTCGAGCAACAGTT
>NC_090752.1:7421685-7441685 GCF_036898095.1 Palaemon carinicauda
ACAAAGAAACCATTTTCAACAAAGAAACCATTTTCAACAAAGAAACTATATTCAACAAAGAAACAGCATTCAACAAAAACAATGTTTAATAAAGAAACAATGTTTAATAAAGAAACAATATTCAACAAAAAAAAAAACATATCCAACAAAGAAACAACATTCAACAAAGAAACAGCATTTAACAAGGAAACAATATTCAACAAAGAAACAATATTCAACAACAACAAATATTTAACAAGGAAACAATATTCAGCAAAGAAACAACATTTAACAAAGAAACAACCTTCAACAAAGAAACAATAGCCAACTTTGATGAAAGAGTAAAAGTGTAAAAGGAAAAAGAATATGACAGAGAATTGAATCGTTGTTTGGACAAAGAAAAAATTTGGTGACGAAATATGAAGAAAAACATAGAGAGAGAGAACTAGAGCAACATATACATTCAAAATAAATTTTTTTTAGGATAAAGATTTTCCTAAATACTGTGATGTAAAGAACGATTGCAGTGGAATTTAGCCCATTCAAAACTCAAGCTTTTTTTAGGATTAAACATTATGTAAAAAGAAAAAAAAAAGAATTAATCATTTCATACTTTCTAAAAAGCAACTTTACGATCATATGATTGAGCAAATTTTTCTCTCAGAACAACAACATGAAACAAAAAAATTCCATATGAAAAAAAAAAAAAGGGACTTTAACATAAAAATTTAAAACTTTTTTTTCTGGAATAAATTCTTTTCTAAAATATGTAATAATTTCAGACTTTCTACAAAGCATTTGAATGAGCAAATTCTTCTCTCAGAACAACAACATGAAACAAAAAAAAATTTCTATATGAGTAAAAAAAAAATTGAGTCTAACATAAACATTAAAAAAAAAAGATTTAGAATAAATCCTTTTATAAAAATTGGAATAATTTCAAACTTTCCACAAAGCAATCATACAATCATTTGAATGAACAAATCTATCAGAACAACAACATGAAACAAAAAGAAATCCATGCCAGCAAAACCAAAGAATGAACAAATACTTCCCTCTGAACAACACGAAGCGATAAAAAATCCATAAAAAAAAAGAAAAAAAGGATGGACTCAAAGTGAAGTATAAACGAACCCATAATGGAACTCAGTACACCTTAAAGTTAGCCCTGGTTTGGTATAAATTCCCCGTACGTTGAAAAACTAGATTCTTGGAAATATCATCCTTTTCAGGGTCTAGCACTGGAAAAAAAAAAAAAAGGACGTTTATGTGAAACTTTTGTGTGGGGCAGAGTTACCAAGTAGGCCTTTTTTCAGGCCCAAAAAACTCAAATTTGGCCTTTTAGAAATTGGTTGGCCTTTAGTAATATTATGATAAAAGGAAGACCTTAAATACTATAATTTCGGTCTTCTACTATTGGGTTGGCCTTTTTTTCAGGCCAAAAAACTCAAATTTGGCCTTTTAGAAATTGGTTGGCCTTTAGTAATGATAAAAGGAAGGCCTTAAATACTATAATTTCGGTCTTCTACTATTGGGTTGGCCTTTTTTTCAGGCCCAAAAAACTCAAATTTGGCCTTTTAGAAATTGGTTGGCCTTTAGTAATATTATGATAAAAGGAAGGCCTTAAATACTATAATTTCGGTCTTCTACTAATGGGTTGACCTTTTTTTTCAGGCCAAAAACTCAAATTTGGCCTTTTAGAAATTGGTTGGCCTTTAGTAATGTTATGATAAAAGGAAGGCCTTAAATACTATAATTTCGGTCTTCTACTAATGGGTTGGCCTTTTTTTCAGGCCAAAAAACTCAAATTTGGCCTTTTAGAAATTGGTTGGCCTTTAGTAATGATAAAAGGAAGGCCTTAAATACTATAATTTCGGTCTTCTACTATTGGGTTGGCCTTTTTTTCAGGCCCAAAAAACTCAAATTTGGCCTTTTAGAAATTGGTTGGCCTTTAGTAATATTATGATAAAAGGAAGGCCTTAAATACTATAATTTCGGTCTTCTACTAATGGGTTGACCTTTTTTTCAGGCCAAAAACTCAAATTTGGCCTTTTAGAAATTGGTTGGCCTTTAGTAATGTTATGATAAAAGGAAGGCCTTAAATACTATAATTTCGGTCTTCTACTAATGGGTTGGCCTTTTTTTCAGGCCAAAAAACTCAAATTTGGCCTTTTAGAAAATTGGTTGGCCTTTAGTAATGATAAAAGGAAGGCCTTAAAGACTATAATTTCGGTCTTCTACTAATGGGTTGGCCTTTTTTTCAGGCCAAAAAACTCAAATTTGGCCTTTTAGAAATTGGTTGGCCTTTAGTAATGATAAAAGGAAGGCCTTAAATACTATAATTTCGGTCTTCTACTAATGGGTTGGCCTTTTTTTTCAGGCCAAAAAACTCAAATTTGGCCTTTTAGAAATTGGTTGGCCTTTAGTAATATTATGATAAAAGGAAGGCCTTAAATACTATAATTTCGGTCTTCTACTAATGGGTTGACCTTTTTTTCAGGCCAAAAATCATATTTGGCCTTTTAGAAATTGGTTGGCCTTTAGTAATGATAAAAGGAAGGCCTTAAATACTATAATTTCGGTCTTCTACTAATGGGTTGGCCTTTTTTTCTGGCCAAAAAACTCAAATTTGGCCTTTTAGAAATTGGTTGGCCTTTAGTAATGATAAAAGGAAGGCCTTAAAGACTATAATTTCCGTCTTCTACTATTGGGTTGGCCTTTTTTTCAGGCCAAAAAACTCAAATTTGGCCTTTTAGAAATTGGTTGGCCTTTAGTAATGATAAAAGGAAGGCCTTAAATACTATAATTTCGGTCTTCTACTAATGGGTTGGCCTTTTTTTTCAGGCCAAAAAACTCAAATTTGGCCTTTTAGAAATTGGTTGGCCTTTAGTAATGTTATGATAAAAGGAAGGCCTTAAATACTATAATTTCGGTCTTCTACTATTGGGTTGGCCTTTTTTTCAGGCCAAAAAACTCAAATTTGGCCTTTTAGAAATTGGTTGGCCTTTAGTAATGATAAAAGGAAGGCCTTAAATACTATAATTTCGGTCTTCTACTAATGAGTTGGCCTTTTTTTCAGGCCAAAAATCATATTTGGCCTTTTAGAAATTGGTTGGCCTTTAGTAATGATAAAAGGAAGGCCTTAAATACTATAATTTCGGTCTTCTACTAATGGGTTGGCCTTTTTTTCTGGCCAAAAAACTCAAATTTGGCCTTTTAGAAATTGGTTGGCCTTTAGTAATGATAAAAGGAAGGCCTTAAAGACTATAATTTCCGTCTTCTACTATTGGGTTGGCCTTTTTTTCAGGCCAAAAAACTCAAATTTGGCCTTTTAGAAATCGGTTGGCCTTTAGTAATATTATGATAAAAGGAAGGCCTTAAATACTATAATCTTGGTCTTCTACCAATGGGTTAGCCTTTTATTCAGGCCCAAAAAATCAAATTTGGCCTTTTAGAAATTGGTTGGCCTTTAGTAATATTATGATAAAAGGAAGGCCTTAAATACTATAATTTCGGTCTTCTACTAATGGGTTAGCCTTTTTTTTCAGGCCCAAAAAACTCAAATTTGGCCTTTTAGAAATTGGTTAGCCTTTATTAATATTATGATAAAAGGAAGGCCTTAAATACTATAATTTCGGTCTTCTACTATTGGGTTGGCCTTTTTTTTCAGGCCAAAAAACTCAAATTTGGCCTTTTAGAAATTGGTTGGCCTTTAGTAATGTTATGATAAAAGGAAGGCCTTAAATACTATAATTTCGGTCTTCTAATATTGGGTAGGCCTTTTTTTCAGGCCAAAAAACTCAAATTTGGCCTTTTAGAAATTGGTTGGCCTTTAGTAATATTATGATAAAAGGAAGGCCTTAAATACTATAATTTCGGTCTTCTACTAATGAGTTGGCCTTTTTTCAGGCCAAAAATCATATTTGGCCTTTTAGAAATTGGTTGGCCTTTAGTAATGATAAAAGGAAGGCCTTAAATACTATAATTTCGGTCTTCTACTAATGAGTTGGCCTTTTTTTCAGGCCAAAAATCATATTTGGCCTTTTAGAAATTGGTTGGCCTTTAGTAATATTATGATAAAAGGCCTTAAATACTATAATCTTGGTCTTCTACTAATGGGTTGGCCTTTTATAGCTGTGGTTGATTAGAAGTTGGCCTTTTTCTCATTTAAAAAACCTGGCAACGCTGGTGTGGGGGAAGATTTTGTGTCATAGGCAAGCGCACACACAACATTTTAATTGCTGATCTTAAGATTATGTGGTAAATTCAATTTATGGAAAGCGTAGAGATTTCATTGTGATAAATACACTCTTATTTGATAGGACAATCCGTTATCTTCACGAGACAATTCGGTATCCTCACAAGACAATTCCGTTATCCTTATAAAACAATCCGTTATCCTCACAAGACAATCCGTTATCCTTACAAGACAATCCGTTATCCTCACGAGACAATTTGGAATCCTCACAAGACAATCCGTTATCCTTACAATACAATCCGGTATCCTCACAAGACAATTTGGTATCCTCACAAGACAATTCGTTATCCTCACAAGACAATCCAGTATCCTCATAGAAATATTCTTTTTAAAGAAATCAAAATTTTCCTTAAATATAAAATAAATTCAATGCCACATATTATCAAACACTAATCTTGAAAGTATAATTCTTCCTAATGAAACTTCATCTGAAAATTTTAACCATTTCTTTAAATGTTCCACATATTTCCATACGTCTTAACGTTAGCAATAAGGATTTAAATTTTTTATTTTTTTATAACATAACTAGTATTGAAAGGGTGCACTCGGGCACACTATTCTATCTTAATTCTCTTCGTCTTGTTTTGTTAAAGTTTTTTTTAATTTATATAGGAGATATTGATTTTAATGTTGTTGCTCTTCTTAAGATATTCTATTTTTCTTCGTTTGCTTTCCTCACTGAGCTATTTTCCCTGTTGGAGCCCCTGGGCTTATAACATCCAGCTTTTCCAACTAGGGTTGTAGCTAAGCAAATAATATTAATAATAATAATAATAATAATTATAATAATAATAATAATAATTAAATGACATTCGGAATGTATCAACATCACCCGCCATCCTCTACATTCGAACACATTAATCTAAAATCTATTTTATCAGTGGCTCTGACCACATTAATGGATTTTCCCACAGTCAACAGCAACAGTTTAGGATTTAAGCTGATAGATGTTCTCTATATAAAAAAAAAAAACCTACATCAATAAAGGTATTCCCACCACGAGGGGCTAATAGTCGTCTTTCAGGTATCTGGTGAGTTTGAATAACTTATTATTATTATTATTATTATTATTATTATTATTATTATTATGGTGATGATGATGATGATGATGATGATGATTATTATTATTATTATTATTAGTAGTAGTAGTAGTAGTAGTAGTAGTAGTAGTAGCTGGGAAAGCAGAATGCTATAAACCCAAGGGGTCTCTCTCTCTCTCTCTCTCTCTCTCTCTCTCTCTCTCAGCGTGGAAAGAAAATAAGGAAATTAACTACTAGGGAATTAATGATCAATCAAAATAAATTTTTTTAGAACTAACAACATCAAAATAGATTTTTCAAATGAAACTATAAAATAGACATATCAGCCAGTTCAACATAAAAACATTCGCTGGAATTTTTAACTTTTCAAACGTACATAAATGTTAATTCGTTTAAATTAACTATAATAAAATTAATGAAAAATTAGAATAAAATCTTTTGAGAACAGTAACAACATTAGAATAGATCTTTCAAATGTAAATGATGGAACTAGACAATGTTATCCAATTCAACATAAAAACATTCACTGCGATGTTTAACTTTGTAACTTTACATACATACATAAATACATATACCAAGGCACTTCCCCCAATTTTGGGGGGTAGGCTAGCCGGCATAAAAACAATTAGTATAGCGCCAACGTTATCCCTGCATGTCGTAAGAGGCGACTAAAAGGGACGGGACGAGGGGGCTGGGAACCCCCTCTCCTGTATTTACAATTCTGTGAGACATCAGTAACTTTATAGACGTACATAAATGTTAATTCGTATGAATCAAAGTAAATAGCAGTATTACATCTGTGAGTTCTCTACTCAAGGATGGGATCCTGTCAATGTTCTCTACTCAAGGATGGGATCCTGTTAATGTTCTCTACTCAAGGTTGGGATCCTGTCAATGTTAGGGATCCTGTCAATGTTCTCTACTCAAGGATGGGATTCTGTCAATGTTCTCTACTCAGGGATGGGATCCTGTCAAAGTTCTTTGTCCTTGAGTGACGGTTCCACGCAAATCCTCGAGATGGTAGGCTCGTAAAGCCTCTTCAAGATTAATGTAATGTCATTTGGAGGAATTATGAGACTCCAACTGTAAAGAAATGAAAATCAAATGGATATTTTTTATGACGTGATATATGTATATAGGATCATCGTGTTTAGTTTAAAGGCTCCTCATGAATGGCATGGGTAAGGGACGGTGATATTGCCCTATCAAGCAGGATAATGCCACAGAAACTGACCATATTATGATCAACGCACAAGCTAGGACCAAGGATGGCCAGGCAATGGTTGCTGATGACTCAGCCAATTGACCTATAGGCTTCCCCAACACCCATCATTTGCTAACAAGGACGGTGAGGTTGAAGCAACTAAAGGAACTTACGAGTTTGAGCGGGACTCGAATTGTCTGGCAATCACTAGGCAAGGACGCTGCTACCAGGCCACCACAACGCTAAAGGAATAAAAGTGTTTAGATAAAGTTGCATTGGTAATTAAGATTCAGATAGGAAAGTGGCCGATGCGGTAACGTCCCTAACTGAGGTTCGAGTCCCGCTCAAGCTTCTTAGTTCCTTTGGTCGCTGCAACCTCACCATCCTTGTGAGCTAAGGATGGCGGGTTTGGGGGAGCTTATAGGTCTATCTGCTGATTTATCAGCATTCATTGCCTGGCCCTCCTTGGTCCTAGCTTGGGTGGAGAGGGGGCTTGGGCGTTGATCATATGTATATATGGTCAGTTTCTAGGGCATTGTCCTGCTTTATAGAGCAATGTCACTGTCCCTTGCCTCTACCATTCATGAGCGGCCTTTAAACCTTTAAGTGGGGATACTTTAGCATGGTGAAAAGGTTTGCGTATCACCATGACCAACAAAACTGTACTAGTCAGGGCCACCCATACTAGGTTCGTCTGCTGTGAGCGATAACGCGAAAATCGTGTTTAGTTAAAGTTGGTATTCAAGTTTCAGATAAGAAAAAGAGCCCAATGCGATATACGTATGAAGTATGGGATCCCTTATCATGGTGAAAGGGTTTGCGTATCGCCATGATTAGAAAATCTGTAATAGTCAGGGCCACTCATACTAGATTGGTTTGCTGTGAGCGATCAGACGAAAATCTCCCACCATCAGTAATCCGCAGTGGCTAGCGTGGTGATGAAAACTGTCCAAACCTTAGACATGATTAAGGAAATGTCTCAGGCCTTTGTCCTGCAGTTTACTTGAAACGCCTGCATTTGTTGATAAGTTGTGAACAGTTTACTTGTTTAAATAGAGTTTTTTTTTCTCTATTTATGTGATACCTGATCTATTTAGAATAGTCAGATAGTAAAATATATTTTTTACTGGTTATTACATGAGGAGAGTCATATGTACACACGTTAATAACCCTTTTTTATAGATATATGAAATACGTAATGTTGTGGATTCAAGAATTGGGAGCATCGCGGTTAGATATAGTTAGGGGTTAATATTGAATGAAAATATGTATGAATGCATATGAATATGTACTGTATGTTTAAAGTAAAACAACGCACTATTGTACGCTTTAATACATAAAATGTATATTTGTGTTTAGAAATAATTAAGAAAAATATAATGTATGTGTAGATATGATTGTATATATTGTGATTGCCGATGTGGTAACGTGCCTGACTGGTGATCTCGTTAGTTTCTTCGGTCGCTGTAACCTCACCATCCTTGTGAGCTAAGGATGGGGTGTTTGGGGCAGCCTATAGGTTTTATCTGCTGAGTCATCAGCAGTCATTGCCTGTCCCTCCTTAGTCTTAGCGTGGGTGGAGAGGAGGCTTGGGCACTGATCATATGTATATATGGTCAGTCTCTAGGGCATTGTCCTGCTTGATAGGGCAATGCCACTGTCCCTTGCCTCTGTCACTCATGAGCGGCCTTTAAACCTTTAAGGACAAGTTTTTGAAAATCAATTAGGGAGAAGTATGATCGTAAAATATCCCTTTACATATGTTTCATATGCTCCCTCTCTCTCTCTCTCTCTCTCTCTCTCTCTCTCTCTCTCTCTCTCTCTCAGTTTTTTCTTAGTTTATTAGGCCTACATATTTGATCCCCTCTTGAGATAAATCACAATTTCTTTTCCAATTACCAAAACAGTTTTTTAGCGTCTCTCTCTCTCTCTCTCTCTCTCTCTCTCTCTCTCTCTCTTTAATTACAATCTTCGCATAGGCTTTCTCTCAATTCCAAGCTTTCCTTTCGAATCTCTCTCTCTCTCTCTCTCTCTCTCACACACTTTAATTACGATCTTCGTATAGGCTTTCTCTCAATTCCAAGCCTCTCTCTCTCTCTCTCTTCTCTCTCTCTCTCTCTCTCTCTCTCTCTCTCTCTCTCTCTCTCTCTAATTACAATCTTCGTATAGGCTTTCTCTCAATTCCAAGCTTTCCTTTCGAATCTCTCTCTCTCACTCTCTCTCTCTCTCTCACTTTAATTACGATCTTCGTATAGGCTTTCTCTCAATTCCAAGCCTCTCTCTCTCTCTCTCTCTCTCTCACACACACACACTTTGATTACGATCTTCGTATAGGCTTTCTCTCAATTCCAATCCTCTGTCTCTCTCTCTATTATAGCGTGAATTTTTAGTATGAACCTTCACCTCAAAACAAGCCGCTTCTCTCTCTCTCTCTCTCTCTCTCTCTCTCTCTCTCTCTCTCACACACACACACACTTTGATTACGATCTTCGTATAGGCTTTCTCTCAATTCCAATCCTCTGTCTCTCTCTCTATTTGGCGTGAATTTTTAGTATGAACCTTCACCTCAAAACAAGCCGCTTCTCTCTCTCTCTCTCTCTCTCTCTCTCTCTCTCTCTCTCTCTCTCTCACACACACACACACTTCGATTACGATCTTCGTATAGGCTTTCTCTCAATTCCAGTCCTCTGTCTCTCTCTCTCTATTATAGCGTGAATTTTTAGTATGAACCTTCACCTCAAAACAAGCCGCTTCTCTCTCTCTCTCTCTCTCTCTCTCCTCTCTCTCTCTCTCTCTCACACACACACTTTGATTACGATCTTCGTATAGGCTTTCTCTCAATTCCAATCCTCTGTCTCTCTCTCTATTATAGCGTGAATTTTTAGTATGAACCTTCACCTCAAAACAAGCCGCTTCTCTCTCTCTCTCTCTCTCTCTCTCTCTCTCTCACACACACACACACTTTGATTACGATCTTCGTATAGGCTTTCTCTCAATTCCAATCCTCTGTCTCTCTCTCTATTATAGCGTGAATTTTTAGTATGAACCTTCACC
This sequence comes from Palaemon carinicauda, assembly GCF_036898095.1. Lineage (NCBI taxonomy): Eukaryota > Metazoa > Arthropoda > Malacostraca > Decapoda > Palaemonidae > Palaemon > Palaemon carinicauda. The sequence goes on from NC_090752.1 coordinate 7,431,221, forward strand.
TCAAAACAAGCCGCTTCTCTCTCTCTCTCTCTCTCTCTCTCTCTCTCTCTCTCTCTCTCTCTCTCTCTCTCTCTCTCTCTCACACACACACACACTTTGATTACGATCTTCGTATAGGCTTTCTCTCAATTCCAGTCCTCTGTCTCTCTCTCTCTATTATAGCGTGAATTTTTAGTATGAACCTTCACCTCAAAACAAGCCGCTTCTCTCTCTCTCTCTCTCTCTCTCTCTCTCTCTCTCTCTCTCTCTCTCACACACACACACTTTGATTACGATCTTCGTATAGGCTTTCTCTCAATTCCAATCCTCTGTCTCTCTCTCTATTATAGCGTGAATTTTTAGTATGAACCTTCACCTCAAAACAAGCCGCTTCTCTCTCTCTCTCTCTCTCTCTCTCTCTCTCTCTCTCTCTCACACACACACACTTTGATTACGATCTTCGTATAGGCTTTCTCTCAATTCCAATCCTCTGTCTCTCTCTCTATTATAGCGTGAATTTTTAGTATGAACCTTCACCTCAAAACAAGCCGCTTCTCTCTCTCTCTCTCTCTCTCTCTCTCTCTCTCTCTCTCTCTCTCTCTCTCTCTCTCTCACACACACACACACACTTTGATTACGATCTTCGTATAGGCTTTCTCTCAATTCCAATCCTCTGTCTCTCTCTCTATTATAGCGTGAATTTTTAGTATGAACCTTCACCTCAAAACAAGCCGCTTCTCTCTCTCTCTCTCTCTCTCTCTCTCTCTCTCTCTCTCTCTCTCACACACACACACACACTTTGATTACGATCTTCGTATAGGCTTTCTCTCAATTCCAGTCCTCTGTCTCTCTCTCTCTATTATAGCGTGAATTTTTAGTATGAACCTTCACCTCAAAACAAGCCGCTTCTCTCTCTCTCTCTCTCTCTCTCTCTCTCTCTCTCTCTCTCTCTCTCTCACACACACACTTTGATTACGATCTTCGTATAGGCTTTCTCTCAATTCCAATCCTCTGTCTCTCTCTCTATTATAGCGTGAATTTTTAGTATGAACCTTCACCTCAAAACAAGCCGCTTCTCTCTCTCTCTCTCTCTCTCTCTCTCTCTCTCTCTCTCTCTCTCACACACACACACACTTTGATTACGATCTTCGTATAGGCTTTCTCTCAATTCCAATCCTCTGTCTCTCTCTCTATTATAGCGTGAATTTTTAGTATGAACCTTCACCTCAAAACAAGCCGCTTCTCTCTCTCTCTCTCTCTCTCTCTCTCTCTCTCTCTCTCTCTCTCTCTCTCACACACACACACTTTGATTACGATCTTCGTATAGGCTTTCTCTCAATTCCAATCCTCTGTCTCTCTCTCTATTATAACGTGAATTTTTAGTATGAACCTTCACCTCAAAACAAGCCGCTTCTCTCTCTCTCTCTCTCTCTCTCTCTCTCTCTCTCTCTCTCACACACACACACACACTTTGATTACGATCTTCGTATAGGCTTTCTCTCAATTCCAATCCTCTGTCTCTCTCTCTATTATAGCGTGAATTTTTAGTATGAACCTTCACCTCAAAACAAGCCGCTTCTCTCTCTCTCTCTCTCTCTCTCTCTCTCTCTCTCTCTCACACACACACACACTTTGATTACGATCTTCGTATAGGCTTTCTCTCAATTCCAGTCCTCTGTCTCTCTCTCTCTATTATAGCGTGAATTTTTAGTATGAACCTTCACCTCAAAACAAGCCGCTTCTCTCTCTCTCTCTCTCTCTCTCTCTCTCTCTCTCTCTCTCTCACACACACACACACACTTTGATTACGATCTTCGTATAGGCTTTCTCTCAATTCCAATCCTCTGTCTCTCTCTCTATTATAGCGTGAATTTTTAGTATGAACCTTCACCTCAAAACAAGCCGCTTCTCTCTCTCTCTCTCTCTCTCTCTCTCTCTCTCTCTCTCTCTCACACTTTGATTACGATCTTCGTATAGGCTTTCTCTCAATTCCAATCCTCTGTCTCTCTCTCTATTATAGCGTGAATTTTTAGTATGAACCTTCACCTCAAAACAAGCCGCTTCTCTCTCTCTCTCTCTCTCTCTCTCTCTCTCTCTCTCTCTCTCTCTCTCTCACACTTTGATTACGATCTTCGTATAGGCTTTCTCTCAATTCCAATCCTCTGTCTCTCTCTCTATTATAGCGTGAATTTTTAGTATGAACCTTCACCTCAAAACAAGCCGCTTCTCTCTCTCTCTCTCTCTCTCTCTCTCTCTCTCTCTCTCTCTCTCACACTTTGATTACGATCTTCGTATAGGCTTTCTCTCAATTCCAATCCTCTGTCTCTCTCTCTATTATAGCGTGAATTTTTAGTATGAACCTTCACCTCAAAACAAGCCGCTTCTCTCTCTCTCTCTCCCCTCGCTAACGACGTCACTTTCTTCCTTTCATTCTCGGCCTGTAAACGTCCTGAACCCGTCGCTCCAGTGTGTGCACTAGTTCCGCCCCTCTCCTTGTCAAGAGAGAGAGAGAGAGAGAGAGAGAGAGAGAGAGAGAGAGAGAGAGAGAGAGAGAGAAGGGAGCCGCTGAAATATTTTTGTTTTTTGTAATTGGGGAAAGAAACTGATTAATCTCAAAGGGAATCAAATATGTAAGCCTAATATACTTAGAAAAAACAGAGAGAGAGAGAGAGAGAGAGAGAGAGAGAGAGAGAGAGAGTGGGGAAAGCTTGTAATTAAGAGAGAGGAAGCCTGTACTAAGATCGACATTGGAGAGAGAGAGAGAGAGAGAGAGAGAGAGAGAGAGTAAAAAGGAAAACATGAAATTGAGGCAATGAAAGCCTACAGTATACAAGGATAGAAATCAGAGAGATATTATAATTGAATGAGAGAGAGAGAGAGAGAGAGAGAGAGAGAGAGAGAGAGAGAGAGCTCGGAATATGGCTAATGGAAATACATAAAAACATTAGAAAAAGAAATAGAAGAATGTGTCTGAAGTGGAATGAAGATATAAAAACCAGTCAACATATATAATGAAAGCAAATAAAGAAAAAAAAAGAAAGCAAAATTCCATGCACTTAAGCATTGCAAAATGTTAAGAATAAAAATGAATAATGAAGAATGGTTTCAAACAAAGAGTCTGAGAAAGGAGAGCAGAAAGAGAATTGAGAAAGTTGAGAGAGAACCTTATGAGACGACAGTTTAGTAGACAAAGTCAACCAGGTGGTTTTCTAGTTGAAGAATGGGGATGAATGATTGGCATAATGAGAGAGAGAGAGAGATATTACTATAAGTAGAAGAGAGATATTATGTATGTATGTAGGAGAGAAATTAATTGTAAATATGATAGAGAGGGAGAGAGATTATAAGTGAATGTAGGAGAGAGAGAAATTGTAAGTGATGAAGGGCAGAGAGAGAGAGAGAGAGAGAGAGAGAGAGATTATTACTGTATGTAAGAGAGAGAAATTATATATGTATGTAGGAGAGAAATTATTTTTAAATATGATAGAGAGAGAGAGATTATTATAAGTGAATGTAGGAGAGAGAGCAATTGTAAGTGATGAAGGGCAAGAGAGAGAGAGAGAGGGGGGGAATTGTAAGTGATGAAGGGCAGAGAGAGAGAGAGAGAGAGATAAATTGTAAGTGGATGAAGGAACAGAGAGAGAGAGAGAGAGAGAGAGAGAGAGAATTGTAAGTGGACGAAGGGCAGAGAGAGAGAGAGAGAGAGAGAGAAAGGAATCGTAAGTGGATGAAGAGAGAGAGAGAGAGAGAGAGAGAGAGAGAGAGAGAGAGAACTCAATATTGTGCAACAGGCGCTCACTCGAGTATCGATCCGTGATTCAGTGGTGGGGTAGGGGGAGGGTGGTCCTGGCCTACGGGAGGAGGGGGGGGTGGGGGTTATAAGTTAGCCAGCCAGCCAGGTTGGCTAGTCGGTTGGTGATGGTGGTGGAAGGTGTAAGAGGCGGTTAGTGTCCCCCTCCCCTGGGGGTGGGAGGGGGAAGGGGTTTAGGGGGTATGGTAGGGGAGAGGTAGTTGTGGATCAAATTTCGAGGGGTTATGTAGCATGGGCGAATGGCGCTTGGGCGCGATGTGAATGATGGTTTATAAGCCTTATTTTCTTGGACTTTTTAGGAAATATATTGTAAATTGGAAACATAAAATTGGGCGTATATATATATATATATATATATGTGCGTGTGTCTGTATATATATATATATATATATATATATTTACATATATATATATTATATATATATATATATATATATATGTATTATCGATTTTATTTTTGTGTTGACGAAGTATATATCGTAGTGGAATTTGTCCTTTTGTTTATGTCGGTTGGCGAACAGCTCGTTTATTTATAAAAAGAAAAAAAAATTGTTTAATGTTATGATGTTGAAACGTGATGTAACAATCCTTGCTGTTAATCATTTTGGTATTGGTTATAATTGTCATGGGTTCAAAAATTATTATTATTATTATTATTATTATTATTATTATTGATTTTAAAATTATTATTATTATTATTATTATTATTATTATTATTATTATTATTAGTTAAGCTACAAGCCTAGTTTGGAAAGCAGGATTCTATGAGCCCAAAGGCCCCAACAGGGAAAAATAGCCGAGTGAGGAAAGGAAATATCAAGATTAATAAACTATTAAGTAATGAAGAATTAAAATAAAATATTTTAAGAATAGTACCAACATTAAAACGAGTCTTTAATATGTAAACTATAATAAAAATAGATTTATTTCAGCCTTTTCAACATAGAAACATTTGTTGCAAGTTTGAACTTTTGATTTTCTACTAATTAATTTGTATTAAAAGAGGTATTACATAATAGACTGTATACGCGAAAATAGTGAGCTTGCTTTAAGATACAGACATAAAAAATAGTAAGTTACGATATCAGGTAGTAGGTTGGCCAATGCACCAGCCACCCGTTGAGATACTACCGTTAGAGAGTTATGGGGTCCTTTGACTGGCCAGACAGTACTACATTGGATCCTTCTCTCTGGTTACGGTTCATTTTCCCATTGCATACACATACACTTCGTAATCTGGCATATTCTTTACATATTCTCCTGTCTTCATACACCTGTCAACACTGAGATTACCAAACAATTCTTCTTCACCCAAGGGGTTAACTACTGCACTGTGTATGTTCAGTGGCCACTTTCCTCTTGGTAAGGGTAGAAGAGACTCTTTAGCTATGGTAAGCAGCTCTTCTAGGAGAGGGACACTCCAAAATCAAACCATTGTTCTCTGGTCTTGGGCAGTGCCGTACCCTCTGTGCCATGGTCTCCCATTGTCTGGGGTTAGAGTTCTCTTGCTTGAGGGTACATTTGGGCATACTATTGTATCGCATTTCTCTTCCGCTTGTTTTGTTAAAGTTTTTTTTAGTTTATATTGGATATATTTATTTTAGTGTTGTTGCTGTTCCTAAAATATTTTCTTTTTCCTTTTTTTCTTTTCCTCACTGGGCTATTTTCCCTGTTGGAGCCACTGGTCTTATAGCAAACGATTTAATATACATATTTCCTTTAACCAATAACAAAACCCTTTTTACAAAATAATAATAATGATCATAATAATAATTCAAAATACATATTTCCTGTAATCAGTAACGAAACCCTTTAATAAAATATTGATAATGTTCATTATAATAATTGAATATACATTTTCTTTTGCTAGATATGAAATCCTTTTATATAAAATAATAATATAGTTCATCATTATCATCATCCTCTCCTACTACGCCTATTAACGCAAAGGGCCTCAGTTAGATTTCGCCAATCGTCTCTATCTTGAGCTTTTAATTCAATACTTCTCCATTCATCATCTCCTACTTCGCGCTTCATAGTTCTCAGCCTTGTAGGCCTGGGTCTTTCAACTCTTCTAGTACCTTGTATAGCCCAGCTGAATGTTTGGTGAACTAATCTCTCATATTTCGTATAACCAGTAACGAAACCATTGTTCTCTAGTCTTGGGTAGGGCCATAGCCTCTGTACCATAGTCTTCCACTGTCTTGGGTTAGATTTCTCTTGCTTGAGGGTACACTTGGGCACGCTGTTGTCATGTTTCTTTTCTTTTCCTATGGTTTTATTAAAGTTTTGTGGAATGATCTTAATACAGGTGGTTGAATCGGAGGAACTTCAGAAGTTTGAACTATTTGTAAATTATTTTATATTATTTTGGCATGTCTCGTTTTATAGTTTATATATGCCTAAATATTTTAATGTTATTAATCTAAAATTATTTTATATTTTCAATATTGTTATATATATATATATATATATATATGTGTGTGTGTGTGTGTGTGTGTGTGAATATATGTATGTATATATATATACATATATATATATATATATATATATTTATATATAAAGTTGATTTTCTATTTCCTTATTTCCTTTCCTCACTGGGCTACTTTCCCTGATGGAACCCTTGGTTTTCTAGCATTCTGCTTTTCCAATACGTGTTTGTGTTTCGCTAGTAATGATGTTGATAATAATAACTATGATAACTGAATTTCATATTTGCCTATTCCACTAGTGGGGCTCATGTTCAAGTTAGGTTAAACTCAGGATGATAGGTCAAAGGTCAATTGAGAGTTTGGTACCGCCGTGAGGCATTTTGTCTCATTAGCACATCTTGTTCATGCATAGCTTCTTCTCCCAAAGGGTTAACTACTATACTGTAATTATTCAGAGGCTACTTTCCTCTTGGTAAGGGTAAAATAGGCTCTTTAGCTATATGGTAAGCAGCTCTTCTAGGAGAAGGACACTCCAAAATCAAACCATTGGTGTCTAGTCTTGGGTAGTGCCATAGCCTCTGTACCATGCTGTTCCACTGTCTCGGGTTAGAGTTCTCTTGCTTGAGAGTACACTCGGGCACACTGTTCTATCTAGTTTCTCTTCCTCTTGTTTTGTTAATGTTTACATAGTTTATATAGAAAATATTTATCTCAATGTTTTTGCTGTTCTTAAACTATTTTATTTTTCATTGTTTCCTTTCCTCACAGGGCTATTTTCCCTGTTGGAGCCCTTGGGCTTATAGCTTCCTGCTTTTCCAACTAGGGTTGTAGCTTAGCACTTAATAATAATAATAATAATAATAATAATAATAATACTCTGATTTCTTATTTGCAGTATATTTTACTTATCCGTTTCTTAACATATTGTCTTCATTTACTATTATTTTTCTATTAATCCTCATTGACGTTTACCTACTTGTGGTGGCCAATGTGGTAACGTCCCTGACTGGTGAACGCCAGACTGCGGTTCGAGCCCCCCTCATACTTGTTAGTGTCTTTGGTTGCTACAATCTCACCATCGTTGTTATCTAAGGAAGGGGATTTGGGGGAGCCTATAAGTCTATATGCTGAGTCATCAGCAGCCATTGCCTGGCCCTCCTTGGTCCTAGCTTGGGTGGAGAGAGGGCTAGGGCGCTGATCATATGTGTATATGGGCAGTCTCTAGGGCACTGTCCTGCTTGCTAGGGCAATTTCACTGTCCCTTGCCCCTGCCATCCATGAGTGGCCTTTAAACTTTTAAAACTTAAACTGCTTGTAGTGTTTTTATTTGTTATTCGTTTCATCTTTTTTTACTCCTTTATTCTTATATACGTACATTTTGATGATGATAATTATGATATTGATAATCATCATCTCCTCTTACGCCTATTGACGCAAAGGGCCTCAGTTAGATTTCGCCAGTCGTCTCTATCTTTAGTTTTTAATTCAATACTTCTCCATTTATCATCTACCTCGCGCTTCATAGTCTTCATCCATGTAGGCTTGGGTCTTCCAACTCTTCTAGCGCCTTGTGGAGCCTAATTAAAAGTTTGGTGAACTAATCTCTCTTGGGGAGTGCGAAGAGTATACCCAAACCATATCCATCTACCCCTCACTATAATGTCATCCACATATGGCACTCGAGTAATCTCTCTTATAGTTTCATTTCTAATCCTATCCTGCCATTTATCCTTCTCAAAGATTATCTATCTCTTTATACGAATATTTTTAAATTTGACTACTTTAAAAAGCCAATGATTTTGAGGTATTCGTAACAACGCGATAACTTGTGGAAAATTTTACAATAGTGTAAACTACCAGTGTTTTTGTTATGTTTATTTCAAGATTACATCTTTTTCTGAGTAATTTTTTTCTGCACTCGAGTACCCGGTATTAATACGTTTTCATCCCCTTTTATTATATGGGATAATTTTAGGCTTAGTATGTATTGCAGTATTTTTAGGCCTGTATTAACTATAAAAGCGGGAGGAAGTGTTCAGAAATAAATAGTATATATATATATATATATATATATATGTATATATATATATATATATATATAGGCATACAATAATTGAACAGTCTTGTTATTAATTGAGTTTTAAATTCAATCTGTAAGTTGGTTTTTCTCGTTTTTACAACTTTGATTTTGTTAGACGAGAGTTCTATACTCACTCAAACACTATAGTTTTATTCTCAACTAAATTTTAGAAAAAAAACTGCTGAGATATGTCGAAATTAATATCGATATTTATTGAATTTATTAATAAACCACACACACACACATATATATATATATATATATATACACACTCTCTCTGCAACCACACTGTCCTTGTGAACAAGGGATGGGTGGCTTGGGGAGCCTATAGGTCTACAATATGGGTCATCAGCAGCCATTGCCTGGCCTTCCCTGGTCCAAGCTCAGGTGGAGAGGATCCTTTTGGCACAAATCATAATGTAAATATGGTCGGTGTCTAGTACATTGTCCTGTCCATTTGCTTTGCCGTTCATGAGCAGCCTTTAAACTTGATTTATTGATGAAAACTTTGAGAAGACAATGTTAGGTATGAAACTATTTCTTAAGCAAAACGACTGTATCTTATTAATGATTTATTGAAATTTATTATATTTTATTTTATTTTACTGTAATGTACTTGCTTTTGCTTGAAGTGAAATCTTTTTATTACTATTATTATTATTATTATTATTATTATTATTATTATTATTATTATAATCATTTTTATTATTATTTAAATTTTTATTATTATTATTATTGTTATTATTATTATTATTATTATTATTATTATTATTATTACAAGCTAATCTACAACCCTAGTTAAAAAAGCAGCCTGCTATAAGCCCAAGGGAATCAATAGAGAAAAATAGCCCGGGAAGGAAAGGAAATGAGGAAATGAATAAACTACAAGAGAAGTAATGAACATATAAAATATTTTAAGAGCAGTAATAACATTTGAATAGATCTTTCATATATAAACTATAAAAACTTGAAATAAGAAGAGGAAGATATATGAGACAGAAAAGTGTGCTCTAGGGTACCCTTAAGCAAGAGTTCAAGATATATTAGTATTATTAATATATGAGATGCGTTAAAACAAAAGTTTATTATTAGTTTATCATAAAATCGAAGGACTTGTTGATGTTTTCCTAATGATGATAATCAAAACAACGTAAATTTTTCGACCATATTGAAAGAAACACCTCCAAAAACACTCATTTGAATAATAGGAGAACGCACAGGATTGACAAAAATTTGAATTGAGCTTTTTTTTTTTTTTTTTTTTTTTTTTTTTTTTTTTTTTTTTTTTTTACAAAACAAATGAATTGACCTTTATGACAAAATACAAGAAAATTCTTCCCAAAAAAAAATTCTTTTTCTTAATCCTTTTTTTGGTTTTAAATATCTGTATCGTAGTGTTTTAAGTATTCAAGTATTGTACCTTAACTTATAAGTTAATGATAATTGAGTCAAATAAACATTCTGTTCGTTCCTACTTAAAGGTGAGTAATTCCCTAGAGTTCTGCAGAGCATAAAGCTGAGTAACTCCCGTGAGTTCAGCAGCATAAATCTTAGTAATTCCCTTGTTCTGCAGAGCATACAACTAAGCAATTCCCTTGTTCTGCAGAGCATAAAGCTAAGCAATTCCCTTGAGTTCTGCAGAGCATAAATCTGAGTAATTCCCTTGTTCTGCAGAGCATAAAGCTAACCAATTCCCTTGAGTTCTGCAAGCATAAAGCTGAGTATTACCCTTGAGTTCAGCAGATCATAAGGATGAGTAATACCCTTGAGTTCAGCAGATCATAAGGATGAGTAATACCCTTGAGTTCAGCAGATCATAAGGATGAGTAATACCCTTGAGTTCTGCTGAGCATAAAGCTGAGTAATTCCCTTGTGTTCTGCAGATCATACAGCTGAGTAACTCCCGTGAGTTCAGCAGCATAAATCTTAGTAATTCCCTTGTTCTGCAGAGCATACAACTAAGCAATTCCCCTTGTTCTGCAGAGCATAAAGCTAAGCAATTCCCTTGAGTTCTGCAGAGCATAAATCTGAGTAATTCCCTTGTTCTGCAGAGCATAAAGCTAACCAATTCCCTTGAGTTCTGCAAGCATAAAGCTGAGTATTACCCTTGAGTTCAGCAGATCATAAGGATGAGTAATACCCTTGAGTTCAGCAGATCATAAG
>NC_090752.1:7451685-7461685 GCF_036898095.1 Palaemon carinicauda
GGACGCCATCTTTGTACCCTGTTAATCATGTCTTATCCCACATAATGGTCAAGATAACTTAGGGCCACTAATTAGGCTGTTAAGAAGGGGGGGTCCGCCCACAAGTAGGTCGTATTCTGTAGGGGAACTCGTGTTATGTGAGATTACTTTAGTCTTACGACCTGTTACGTCACTTACTGGAGTTTCAGACTTAACCTATGACCTGGTACAGGAGGTATGTCAGGGATTATAGCTATTAGTAAGATTATGTGTTTGATGTATACGTAGATAGGGCATGTATAATAATTATGAATTGTGTTTGTTTTACGATTTTTGCATTTAATTTTGGGATTGAGAAACTTAGAGATTATCAATCTCTCTCTCTCTCTCTCTCTCTCTCTCTCTCTCTCTCTCTCTCTCTCTCTCTCTCTCTCTCTCTCTCTCTCTCTCTCTCTTTTTTCTTGAAACTTACATCTGTAGGAGGATTGCCACCCCTATAAATTTATTGAATGAAAATTTCTAGATCATATATACTAAAATTGGATTATGTGGAATGAATTAATAATGTGTTTAATAATGTGTTCTTTGTAATGAATGAGGAAAAAAAAACTTTAGTTGGCATTCATAAATATGTTTTGTAGTACGCCCCACCATTTAATGACAGTTATTTTGTATTTGAGATAACATAAAAAAAGATTGGAAATTCATTGTTAGAAATGATATATCCAAAAAAGTCCATTGTCTGAATTTTTATCATCATCACTATCTCCTCCTACGCCTATTGACACAAAGGGTCTTGGTTAAATTTCGCCAGTCATATCTATCTTGAGCTTTTAAATCAATACTTCTCCATTCATCATCTCCTACTTCACGCTTCACAGTCCTCAGCCATATAGGCCTGGACTTCCAACTCTTCTAATGCCTTATTTAAAGGTTTAAAGACCTCTCATGTATGGCTGGGGTAAGGGACAGCGACATTGCTATATTGAGCAGGACAATGCCCAAGAGACTGACCATATACAAATATGATTAGCGCCCAAGCCCCCTCTCCACCCAAGCTAGGACCAAGGAGGGCCAGGCAATGGCTGCTGATGACTCGGCAGATAGGCCTATAGGCTCCCCCAAATCCCCCATCCATGTTTATTTTTTTTCTGTTTGTCAATAGTTGTTTTTTTCCTCTGAAACTAGTGTACGCGACCTGGCAAAAATGACGGCTAGATATTTATGTAGTTATACACACATATTTAACCCTCCCCACCCCCTCCCCCTTTCCTAGCTACCTCTCAGGGTACTCCCTCTCACCAGGGTATGACTACTCCCTCGCCCCCTACCCGAGGGACGAGGAGAGACTGAGTAGTCATATATTTTGGTAATGCCGCTGAGCGTGACCTTTATATATATATATATATATATATATATATATATATATATATATATATATATATATATATTTATACAGTTATTTATATATATGTATATATATACTTTATATATATTACATATAATATATGTATATATATATATATATATATATATATATATATATATATACTGTATGTAAATACACATATATACACATTATATATATACTGTATATATATATATAAATATATATAAATATAAATATATATATATATATATATATATATATATATATATGATCATCACTAAATCCATAGGACATTCGTTGGCTTGATTATGTATATATGTGTATATATATATATATATATATATATATGTATATATATATATATATTTATATGTATATATATACAGTTATTCATATATATGTATATATACTGTATATGTATTCTATATAATATATGCATATATATATGTATATAATATATATATATATATATACATATATATATATATACATATATATATATACATATATATATATATATATATATATATATATATATATATATGATCATCACTAAATCCATTGGAGATTCGTTGGCTTGATTTTATATATATATATATATATATATATATATATATATATATATATATATAATATATATATATAATACCAGGCACTTACTCTTTATTATATAGTGAACCTAATTGCAATATCTGATAAACACTGCAATGACCCATTAAAATACCGTTGATTTACCAACCTTTCAACATCCTCTCCCTATTTTATTCAAAAACTATTATCCAGAAAATTTCGACCACGAGTAATTTCTCATCCTCATCATCAAACCACTTAAGCGACTGGTCTGGAAGACTAACAAAATGAACAAACACAATAACGGCAGCTTGTGGGAAAAAATATTTAATATATATTCTATGATGGAGAGATTATGGAACGTCGTTAAGAATATTTTTATCCTTATATTATGAGAGGCTCAACATGGGATCTCTATGACGCATGCGTGGGCCGCACTTGGGAAGAAAGATATTATTATTATTATTATTATTATTATTATTATTATTGTTGTTGTTATTATTATTACTATTATTATTATTATTACTATTATTATTATTACTATTATTATTGTTATTATTATTATTATTATTATTTATTATTATTTTCATTGTTATTATTATTACTATTATTGTTATTATTACTATTATTTTTATTATTATTATTATTATTATTATTATTATTACTATTGTTATTATTATTGTTATTACTATTATTAATATTATTATTATTATTATTATTATTATTATTATTACTACTTACTAAGCTCCAACCCTAGTTGGAAAAGCAAGATGCTATAAGCTCAAGGGCTCCAACAGGAAAAAATAGCCCAGAGAGGAAAGGAAATAAGAAAATAAAAAACTACAAGAGAAGTAATTAACAATTAAATAAAACAAAAATAATAAAATGAATTCATATATAAACTATGAAAACTTTAATAAAAAAAAGGAGGAAAATAAGTATAGAATAGCGTGCCCAAGTGTACCCTCAAGCAAGAGAACTCTAATCCAAGACAATGGGAGACTACGGTACAGAGGCTATGGCACTACCCAAGACAATGAAGAAAATATATCCATATGATAAAAAGAGTGGGGAAGTATATCTCAGAGGCTATGGCACTACCCAGGACAATGAAGAAAATATATCCATATGATAAAAAGAGTGGGGAAGTATATCTCAAAGGCTATGGCACCACCCAAGATAATGAAGAAAATATATCCATATGATAAAAAGAGTGGGTAAGTATATCTCAGAGGCTATGGCACTACCCAGGAGAATGGAAAAGAAATATATCCTTTTGATAAAAAGAGTGGGGAAGTATATGTCAGAGGCTATGGCACTACCCAAGAAAATGAAGAAAATATATCCACATGATAAAAAGAGTGGGGAAGTATATCTCAGAGGCTATGGAACTACCCAAGACTGGAAAAAAATATATCCATATGATAAAAAGAGTGGGGAAGTATATCTCAGAGGCTATGGCCCTACCCAAGACAAAGAAGAAAATATATCCATATGATAAAAAGAGTGGGGAAGTATATCTCAGAGGCTATGGCACTACCCTAGACAATGAAGAAAATATATCCATACGATAAAAAGAGTGGGGAAGTATATCTCAGAGGCTATGGCACTACCCAAGACAATGAAGAAAATATATCCATATGATAAAAAGAGTGGGGAAGTATATCTCAGAGGCTATGGCACTACCCTAGACAATGAAGAAAATATATCCATACGATAAAAAGAGTGGGGAAGTATATCTCAGAGGCTATGGCACTACCCAAGACAATGAAGAAAATATATCCATATGATAAAAAGAGTGGGGAAGTATATCTCAGAGGCTATGGCACTACCCTAGACAATGAAGAAAATATATCCATACGATAAAAAGAGTGGGGAAGTATATCTCAGAGGCTATGGCACTACCCAAGACAATGAAGAAAATATATCCATATGATAAAAAGAGTGGGGAAGTATATCTCAGAGGCTATGGCACTACCCAAGACAATGAAGAAAATATATCCATATGATAAAAAGAGTGGGGAAGTATATTTCGTTGGGTAAATAGATTTACGGGACAAGTCTTTTAACGAGTTTTGTTTTTGTTTTAATCCCTTTTTATGGCAAAAGTTACGTCAGAGATTAATCATTAGGATTTTCCTTCTCTTTAGTGGATTATGAGAGAGGTGATTTAATTTAGGCTGGCTGGGTATATGCTGGGATTTCGCCTTTCCTTACTGTGTGGTTCAATACAAGCCACTGTTGTTGTTGTTGTTGTTGTTGTTGTTGTTGTTGTTGTTGTTGTTGTTATTATTATTATTATTATTATTATTATTATTATTGTAGTAGTTATTTATGCTTTTATTTTTATTGAATTTTTTTTTTTAGCATAATTCTATATATTTATTGAAGGACTTGGGTGCTCATAATAATAATAATAATAATAATAATAATAATAATAATAATAATAATAATAATAATAATTTAGGGTTTTAGGTAGCGCGCGTTCATAATAATAATAATAATAATAATAATAATAATAATAATAATGATGATGATGATGATGATGATGATGATGATGATGATAACAACTAGAGGGGCACACAGTAGAGCGCAGACCTCCACCTCGGGGGCTTATTTCTCGTTTTGCTCGACCTTGATCTTAACCTTGACCTTTGACCTTAAGATGTATTAGTTGGCGTGGATTTTCATATACTCAAATATGAACCAAGTTTGAAGTCTGTGACAACGATGTCCAAACTTGAGGCTGATTACGTCAATTGGGTATTTTGCTTGACCGTGACCTTGACCATTGACCTTGACCTTCCTAAATTGAATCATTTTCAGCTTTATACATAAGAGGTGATCGCTGTGAGTTTCATTGCTCTGCGATTAAAATTATGGCCAGGAAGCTGTTCATAAACAAACACGCACGCACACACAAACAAACATACAAACAGTGGCGAAAACATAACCTCTTCCAACTTCGTTGGCGGAGGTTATAATAATAATAATAATAATAATAATAATAATAATAATAATAATAGTAATAATAATAATAATGATAAAATAATAATAATAAAATAATAATAATAATAATAATAATAATAATAATAATAATGCATGTTTTTCTATGTGTTTTGTGCATATGTATACATGTTTCACATGGTTAGAAGGGATGTCATTTATTAATTATAAATGAAAGAAATATTCATGGAAATGTATGCTAACAACAGGTGCTGGAATGCAATACGCCAGCCTAATTCCTGGAACATTATTCTTTCCATGAATAATTGCGTAATTAATTCTAATTACTTAATGGTTTTAATTTCACAGACATTATCAAATAAAATTGGTTGCATTCCGTGGCATTACTCTGGGAGACTAATTTGCTTGTTGTATTTACAAAAAAGGAAAAAAAAAAAAAGGGTAAAAAATTTCAATGATTTTGTATAATTTAACTTGGATGTAATAATAATAATAATAATAATAATAATAATAATAATAATAATAGTAATTATAATAAAAATAATAATAACAACAACAACAACAATAATAATAATAATAATAATAATAATATTGATAACAACAACAACAATAATAATAATAATAATAATATTGATAACAATAATAATAATAATAATAATATTAATAATAATGGGGGGGGGGGGCAGGAGGCCGTAATTATCAGCGCCGAATACCCCTTTCCCCCAAATAAGGGGGTAGAGGCGTGTCCACTTTCAACACCCCCCCCCTCTCCATGGGGTTCACAACCCCATCTTTTGTACCTCACGGGAATAAGAAATATTTTATCAGTGAAATCTATCAAGGGTACACTCGGGCAAACTACTCTGTCTTATTTCTCTTCCACTTCTTATGTTAAAATTTTCATAGTTTATATAGAAAATATTTATTTTAATGTTGTTACTTTTCTGAAAATATATCATTTTTTCTGTTTCCTTTCCTCACTGGGCTATTTTCCCTGTTGGGGCCCCTGGGCTTATAGCATCTTGCTTTTCCAACTAGGGTTGTAGCTTAGCAAGTAATAATAATAATGATGATAATAATAATAATAATAATGATAATAATAATAATGATAATAATAATAATAATAATAATAATAATAATAATAATAATAATAATAATAATAATGAACTGGGGCGTAAACTCGAGACCCAAGGATTGCAAGCACCGGTTATTCTAAAGAGCTATCCCTATAATTATATAAATGTTTATTTAATTGCAAATTGTACATTTAATTGGTTTACAATACAGTCCGCTGTATTTATGTACTTACAGAAAAATCGAAATGATTATAATTATATAAAGTGTGATTTCCAAAATTGATAACTATTGTCTTTATAAAAGAGACAATGACTCCATTCAAATCGGAACGAGTTTCTCGAAATTAGAATCAATCATTTTAGATTGAGAAGAAAATTCTAAGTTTGTTGTCAATATTATTAACAACATAGAGATTAATTTGATTCTTTTTCGAGTCACCAAAATGTTAATAGATTAGAAGGATTAATTAACTCTTCCATCAAATTAGAATTAGAAATCAGAATCAAGCATATTAGATTGAGAAGAAAATTCTAAGTTTGCTGTCAATATTATTAGCAAGATAGAGGTTATTTCGATTCTTTTTTGAGCCATTAAAATGCTAATAGATTAGAAGGGTTAATTAAGTCTTCCATCAAATTAGAATTAGAAATCAGAATCAAGCATATTAGATTGAGAAGAAAATTCTAAGTTTGCTGTCAATATTATTAGCAAGATAGAGGTTATTTCGATTCTTTTTTGAGCCAAATGTTAATAGATTAGAAGGATTAATTAACTCTTCCATTAAATTACAGAGACAATTAATATTGCCTATAGTTAGTTGATTGATGAATCCATTCATTTAACTTGGGTCACAACATCGATTAGTCTCATTTGGCTGATAAATCTCCTCCCTTAGAAAAAAGGAAATCATGAATGTTTCTCATGTTTAAAGGTTTAAATGTCACTCATGAATGGCAGAAGCAAGGGACAGTGATATTGCCCTAGCAATCAGGACAATGCCCTAGAGACTGACCATATATGATCAGCGCCCAAGCCTCCTCCTCACCCAAGCTAGGACCAGGGATGGCCTGGAATTGGGTGCTGATGACTCAGCAGATAGACCTATATGCTCCCCTAAACCCCCCAACCTTAGCTCACAAGGATGGTAAGGTTGCAGACTCTAATGGCACTAACGAGTCTGAGCGGGACTCGAACCCCCGTCTGGCAAACACCAGACAGAGACGTTACCAATCAGGCCACAACAACATGTGAAAAGAATGTACTAGAGACCAGAGGAGCTATAGATATTTATGAAATTAGATATGGATCGAAAACAAACGCATGAGTGACTATGGCATAGAGCAGTGGTTCCCAACCTGGGGGAAATTCCCCCCCTGGGGGGAAATTTGAAGCTTCCATGGGGGAAATAATTACACTACCTACTAACTAAAACAAGCGGAAAATGTCCACATAGTACGTGCGATAATTTGTTGTTGGCCATTCAATTGTGATATGATCATATCATTTCTCACTGACATGATATTCAAGGGGAGAATTGGAATATCATGCCCATTTCTGAGGCAGGCGAGTGGGCATGAGGGCTGGGCGGGGCATGAAGGGGGAAATCTGGATGGTTGAACTGGGTGCAGGGGGGAAATGACTGAAAAAAGGTTGGGAACCACTGGCATAGAGTATACGGAAAAGAAAATTACACTTCACGTACAGTTCCGGGATATCATTTTCCTCTTCAATGAGTAAAATTGAATGATTTTAACGCTGTTTGTGAAATGTAAATATTATTCCTGGAATTTCTGATTGGTATTCTTTATAAAAACTATTCAATTTGATATTTCAGAAGCAGGTCTTCTGAAAGCTGTTCAGTTTGATATTTCAGAAGCAGGTCTTCTGAAAGCTAATCCGTTTGATATTTCAGAAGCAGGTCTTCTGAAAGCTATTCAGTTTGATATTTCAGAAGCAGGTCTTCTGATAGCTGTTCAGTTTGATACTTCAGAAGCAGGTCTTCTGAAAACTATTCCGTTTGATATTTCAGAAGCAGGTCTTCTGAAAGCTATTCAGTTTGATATTTCAGAAGCAAGTCTTCTGAAAGCTATTCAGTTTGATATTTCAGAAGCAGGTCTTCTGAAAGCTGTTCAGTTTGATATTTCAGAAGCAGGTCTTCTGAAAGCTAATCCGTTTGATATTTCAGAAGCAGGTCTTCTGAAAGCTATTCAGTTTGATATTTCAGAAGCAGGTCTTTTGAAAGCTATTTAACTTTTATAATGACATCGTTGCTTTTGTGGTTTTAATCGAATATTTTTTTTTTTAATTTATGATAAATGATATCGGCGTCAATGACCTTAGATGTCAGGATGCCAGAAAACCTCAAATCAATCAATCAATCAATCAATCAATCAATTTGATAATACGTTAGTGGCATAAAGCTGTATAGGAGATAAAAGAAGGGAAAAGTATTATTAGTTTCAGGTGCCTTGCACGATCATTTGAATTGAAAATATTGAGGTTATGTGTTTCATTTAAAAAAGAGTGATTTGATATTTTACAATTGAAATGAAGATAACATTTCAAATATTGCTTGACAACGTGGGAGTCATTGATGGTAATAAAGAATTTGCTATTATTAGAATGAGAAATCAAATAAATTGTCCTTTGGTACTTTCTTCACATGTAATGTGTTTTATAGGTATATTGTGTGTGTATATATATATATATATATATATATATATATATATATATATATATATGTGTGTATATATATATATATATATATATATATATGTGTGTGTATATATATATATATATATATATATATATATATGTATGTATATATATATATAAAACATAAAAAATATAAATATAAAAAATATGAAAAATAAAAACACGTTTTAAATATATTTCCTAAAACTCCTACAACCTAAGTACCATTCATGTTAATACCTTGATCCCAATAATCTATTCTCATCACCAAATCTAAAAGTAAAAACATATTAAACAATAAAAAACCAACATTCGTAATACAGTATAACCCTTTACTGTTTGAAGGCCGAATATATTTTATATACTGTACATCTACGCAAATATGCCAATATCCAAGATCCCAATAATCTATTCTCCTCCCCAAATATAAAAAAATAAAAACTCATATTCCAATAAAAAACCAACATTCGTAATATAACCCTTTACTCTTTGAAACCCAAATCTGCCTTCCGAATAAACACACGGGCCGGCCCACCTCCTCATTTAGGCCCGAAGCCATTATTTACCTTTCCACACTCCACGATTGTGTAATTCAAACTGGTGTACACCTCCGGACGCCTCTGTGTCTATTGACTTTCAAGGCCCATAAAGCTAATGTTGTTTTCATTATTACACCTTCGCTATTCCGCTTGAGGTGAACGAGTGCTCGAGGCACATATCATAATCGTTGGAGATTATTCAAGATTAAATGTTGTTACTGTTTTTAGAATGATTTATTGTTAATTTTTGATTTATGTATTTCCTTATTTCCTTATTTCCTTTCCTTACTGGCCTGTTTTTCCCTGTTGGAGCCCTTGTGCGTATAGCATCTTGCTTTTCCAACTAGTGTTGAAGTTTAGGTAATAATAATAATAATAATAATAATGATAATAATAATAATAATAATAATAATAATGATGATGGTGATGATGATGATTAATCAGTAATCATTAATCATTAATAATTAATAATAAAAATTATTAATAATAATAATTAATAATAATAATAATAATAATAATAATAATAATGGAGTTTTACTAATGTATTCTCTCCTTGCATGTTAACTTATCCCATTATTTCTTATAAATAAAATTTGTTGATCTTCATAATGACCGGTCACATAAAGGATGAATGCCAGGAGATGACCGATGATGAATAATCTCCAAATATTTTTTAATGTTATTCATCAAACTTGTCGACTTGGGTGAGAGGATATTGGAAAGTCTGTTGCTTTTTTCATTATTCATTATTTCATTAAACTGTTTATCTTTGCGTTTGTACATT
>NC_090752.1:7469185-7471767 GCF_036898095.1 Palaemon carinicauda
TCTCGCCTTTTTTTTTTTTCTCCATAAGGTCCTCTATTCTCCTGTTGATTTCCCGAAAAAGGGTTTTGGGCCTCCCACGAGAAATCACAAGGTTTCGGGCTACCAATGGAGGTAGGCCGAAATGTTCCCGTATTGTTTTACATAATAATCATTAAGATTCCAATTAAGAGAGTCCTGGGTGGAACAGGTAGCGGAGATAATAGTGGTTGGGGGAGATCGCTCTATGGTATTAGAGGTGGGATTTGGTGGTCTCTGTTTCTCTTATTTTGAGGTTTTGGTTAGGGGGGAGGGGGTTGAATGTTTCAAAGAGAATGTGGAAAATGTGGGAGGGAAACGGATGTGAATGTGGAAAATGGGGAGGGAACGGGGTGTGAATGTGGAAAAGGGGAGGGAAAAGGATGCGAATGTAGAAAAGCGAAAGGGAAAGGGGTGTGAATGTGGAAAAGGGGGAGGGAAAAGGATGTGAATGTGGAAAAGGGGGAGGGAAAAGGATGTGAATGTAGAAAATGGGGAGGGAAAGGTATATGAATGTGGAAAATGGGGAGGGAAAAGAATGTGATGGTTGAAAATGGGGAGGGGAAAAGGATGTAAAAGAGGAAAATGAGGAGATAAAGGGGTGTGAATGTGGAAAATAGAGAGGGGAAGCTATATGAATGTGGAAAGGGGGAAGGAAAGGGGTGTGAATGTGGAAAAGGGGGAGGGAAAAGGATGTGAATGTGGAAAAGGGGGAGGGAAAAGGATGTGAATGTAGAAAATGGGGAGGGAAAGGTGTGTGGATGCAGAAAAAGGGGAGGGAAAGAGGTGTGAATGTGGAAAAGGGGTAAGGAAAAGGATGTGAATGTGGAAAATGGGGAGAGAAAGGGGTGTGAATGTGGAAAAAGGGGAGGGAAAGGGGTGTGAATGTGGAAAATTGGGAGGGAAGGGTGACGTGAATGTGGGAAAGGGGGAGGAAAGGTATATGAATATGGAAAATTGTGAGAGAAAAGGATGTGAATGTGGAAAAGGGGGAGGGAAAGGGATGTGAATGAGGAAAAAGGGGAGGGAAAGGGGTGTGGATGAGGAAAAGGGGGGAGGGAAAGGGGTGTGGATGTAGAAAGAGGTGAGGGAAAGGGTGTGAAGGTGGAAGAGAGGGAGGGAACGGGGTGTGGATGTAGAAAAAGGGGGAGGGAAAGGTATATGAATGTGGAAAAGGGGTGTGGATGTAGAAAAAGGGGAGGGAAAGGGGTGTGGATATGGAAAAGGGGAGGAAAGGGATGTGAATGTGGAAAATGGAGAGGAAAAGGTATATGAATATGGAAAAGGAGGAGGGAAGGGGGATATGAATGTGTTAAACGGGCGGGGGGAAAGGTATATGAATGTTGAAAAGGGGGAAGGAAAGGGATGTGAATGTGGAAAATGGAGAGGAAAAGGTATATGAATATGGAAAAGGAGGAGGAAGGGGGGATATGAATGTGTTAAACGGGCGCGGGGGGGGGGGAAAGGTATATGAATGTTGAAAAGGGGGAAGGAAAGGGATGTGAATGTGGAAAATGGAGAGGAAAAGGTATATGAATATGGAAAAGGAGGAGGGAAGGGGGATATGAATGTGTTGAACGGGCGGGGGGGGGGGGAAGGTATATGAATGTTGAAAAGGGGGAAGGAAAGGTATATAAATGCGGAAAGGTATATAAACGTAGAAAATGGGCAGGAAGAGAGATATGAATGTTTCAAAGAGAATGTGGAAAATGGAGAGGGAAGGGGGATAAATGTGGAAAATGGGGAGTTCAAGAGTATTTGTATGTGCAAAATGTGGTAGGGAAGAAGGATATAAATGTTTCGATGTGAATGTGGAAAAGGTTTTTTTTTTTTGTGGTTACAAAATAGGAGAGCGATTTTGATAGTTGATACGATAGGGTAATTACATACAAAGATGTGGTAACGTCCCTGACTGGTGAACGCCAGACCGGGTTCGAGTCCCGCTCAAACTCGGTTGTTCCTTAGGTCGTTGCACATCTCACAATCCTTGTGAGCTTAGGAGGCTTGGGAGAGCCTATAATTCTATCTGCTGAGTCATTAGCAGCCATTGCCTGGCCCTCCTTGGTCCTAGCTTCTACCGATTCATCTACCCGATTAAGGTTGATTATTCCACAGCTTGGTCACAGATGGAATAAATCCTCCAGAATTTAGGCCGAAAATTAATAAAATTACATTATTTTTTAAATATAATTTCAATAGTTCGACTCGATACAAATTACTTCGCAGGAAGATCCATAAAAATTCTTGATTAAATGTCCTCATATACCATTAGTAATAGATTGTAAGAAGCCAGACTAGGATTTCCCAATAAAGCAATCTTCTATAAATATATATCTTATACGAAATGACTCTTATTAAAGGTTCTATTTATTAATGCGAATGTTTAAGAAACTGTACTTAGGTAGTAGGTTGGCTAGGGCACCAGCCACCCTTTATTGTTATTCAATGCTTTTCATAGCCTATATGGTTTATTTCTTATTTCCTTTCCTCACTGGGCTATTTTCCCTGTTAGAGCCCCTGGGTTTATAGCATCCTGCTGCTTTTCCAACTAGGGTTGTAGCTTACCA
>NC_090752.1:7477267-7497267 GCF_036898095.1 Palaemon carinicauda
AGGTAAGGGGTGGAAGAGAGGTGTAGATTTGTGTGTGTATATAAGGCTTTACACTAAACCATTGTAATTTTAAATGTGTATTTCCTAATGAAAGAATTGTAGAAATATTAACTGCGGATCCATACACCTGGAGAGGTAAGGGGTGGAAGAGAGGTGTGTATTTGTGTTTGTGTATATGGCTTTACACTAAACAATTGTAATTGTAAATGTGTATTTCCAAATAAAAGATTTGTAGAAATATTAACTGCGGATCCATACACCCGGAGAGGTAAGAGGGTTGGAAAGAGAGGTGTGTATTTGTGTATGTGTATAAGGCTTTATACTAAACAATTGTAATTGTAAATGTGTATTTCCTAATAAAAGATTTGTAGAAATATTAACTGCGGATCCATACACCCGGAGAGGTAAGGGGTGGAAGAGAGGTGTGTATTTGTGTTTGTGTATATGTGCTTACACAAAACAAAAATAATTGTAAATGTGTATTTCCTCATTAAAGATTAAAAACATACCAACATAGAAATATTTACTGCTGGTTCTAAACACCTGGAGAGGTAAGGGGGTGGAAGAGAGGTGTGTATTTGTGTGTATGTATATGTGCTTACACTAAACAATAATAATTGTAAATGTGTATTTCCAAATAAAAGATTTGTAGAAATATTAACTGCGGATCCATACACCTGGAGAGGTAAGGGGTGGAAGAGAGGTGTGTATTTGTGTGTATGTATATGTGCTTACACTAAACAATAATAATTGTAAATGTGTATTTCCAAATAAAAGATTTGTAGAAATATTAACTGCGGATCCATACACCTGGGTAGGTAAGGGGTGGAAGAGAGGTGTGTATTTGTGTGTATGTATATGTGCTTACACTAAACAATAATAATTGTAAATGTGTATTTCCAAATAAAAGATTTGTAGAAATATTAACTGCGGATCCATACACCTGGAGAGGTAAGGGGTGGAAGAGAGGTGTGTATTTGTGTGTATGTATATGTGCTTACACTAAACAATAATAATTGTAAATGTGTATTTCAAATAAAAGATTTGTAGAAATATTAACTGCGGATCCATACACCTGGAGAGGTAAGGGGTGGAAGAGAGGTGTGGTATTTGTGTATGTGTATAAGGCTTTACACTAAACCATTGTAATTGTAAATGTGTATTTCCTAATAAAAGATTTGTAGAAATATTAACTTCGGATCCATACACCTGGAGAGGTAAGGGGTGGAAGAGAGGTGTGTATTTGTTTATGTGAATAAGTGTTTACACTAAACAATAATAATTGTAAATGTGTATTTCCTAATAAAAGATTAAAAAACTTATCAACGTAGAAATATTTAGTGCGGGTCTATACACCTGGACAGCTAAAAGGTGGGAAGAGAGTGTGTATTTGTGTATGTGTGTATTTGTACGTGAATGTGTGTGCATTCGGCTTTATACTAAACAACCTTGCTTATTGACGTAGAAATATTTACTGATGAGAATTACCATAACAAATTAATATATTTACCCGAATGTTTTTTATGTTGAACGGGCTGCCATGCGTCTATTCATTTAAAGTTCAAGATATTCATTATTTTTTATTCATTACTTCTCATATATAGTTTATCTATTTCCTTTCCTCACTGGGCTATTTTTACCTGTTTGGGGTTCTTGAGGTTATAGCATCCTGCTTTTCCACCTAATTTTGTAGCTTAGTTAGTAGTAGCAGTAGTAGTAGTAGTAATAATAATAATAATATAATAATAATAATAATAATAATAATTGTATGACTTGCTAAGCTTCAATCCTAGTTGGAAAAGCAGGATGCTACAAGCCTAAGGGCTCCAACAGGGAAAATTGCCCCAGTGAGGAAAGGAAATAAGGAAAAACTACAAGAGGATTTTAAGAACAATAATAACATAAAATCAAATCTTTCATATATAAACTACAAAACCTTGAAAATAATTTGATAAAAACTTAAAAAAAAAAACAAGAGGAAGAGAAACAAGATAGAATAGTGTGCCCGAGTGTACCCTCAAGCAAGAGACCTCTAACCCAAGACAGTGGAAGACCATGGTACAGGGGCTATGGCACTACCATAGACTAGAGAACAATGGTTTAATAATAATAATAATAATAATAATAATAATAATAATATAATTCCTTTTATCGGCATAATAAGATAAGAGATACTTACAAAGAAGCAAAATATTAAAACAAGCAGAAAAATAAAAATATAAAAATATTCTCTTCAAAGAATATTCGTATCATAAAAATGTATTAGGTCAATTTGCATATTGATTTTTATAGGTAAATAAATTGCAAAGAAAACCAAGCATAAACGGAATATTTTTACATAGTGTTTTTTTTTTTTTTTTTTTTTTTTTTTTTTTTTTTTTTTTATTATCAAACATGACAGCGTATAATCTCGCAAAATCAGCGATAATCTAATATATAAAAAGTTTTTGGCGAGTGAAATGAAAAATCGTCATGCAAGTGAATTTGCAACCATTTCACTTTGATTTCAGATAGTTTGGCTTCATCATTGCAATTTTTAGCCCAGGAAAATACTTTTATGCAATGCGGAGATGATCACTGCGCTATGCAATCAAAGAGATGCATGCACACGCAAAATGCTTGAAGGAAGCAGCTGGTTTCCGGTGGTAAAGGCAGAGAATGCCAGTGGGAAACTATAATAAATTTTAAAATTCTTCTTCTGCTATTTAACATTATAAATCCTAATTATAGAAAAGTTATTTAATCCCTAAAGAGAATTTATAGCTCAATTAGTAGTAGGCTTTCCAGTATAGCCTTTCACCTTCAGGTTTGTGGGGGCCTATTGGCAATGTCCTTGCCTGGTGATCGCCAGACTAGGGTTCGAGTCCTCTCAAATTTGTTAGTTCCTTTGGTCGCTGCAATCTCACCATTCTTGTGAGCTAAGGGTGGGGGGGGGGGAAGAGCCTATATGTCTAGGGGTTCGGGTCCCCTTCAAACTCGTTAGTTCCTTTAATGTCTGTAACCTTACCATCCTTGTGAGCTAAGGATGGAGGGTTGGGGGAGACAATAGGTCTATCTGCTGAGTCAGCATCAATTTTTGCCTAGCCCTCCATGGTCCTAGCTTGGGATGGAGAAGGGTCTTGGGCACTGATTATAAATATATATGGTCAGTCTCTAGGGCATTGTCCTACTTGATAGGGCAATGTCACTGTTCCTTGCCTCTGCCATTCACGAATGGCCTTTAAAAGCCTTCATATGTAAACAATAAGATCAGTGTCACAATTTCTTTGATATTGTGCTTAAAGATATAGACGGAATAGCTCTGGGGATGATTAAGGAATTTGGAAGATGTTCAAGTTTGAAGACCTTTTGGAACATTATCAGGTGCAGCCTATAAAAATCTACAAAATCTTATTTTTCATTATTACTATCAATATCATCATTAAAAAGTAATATGTTAACATTGTATGGTAAAGGGTATAAGAAGACAGAGGTACCTTGAAAAATATCCAAAAGAGGGCAATACGTCCAAGAGAGTCTAACTAGCGCAAGAGAGGCTAACTTATGCAAGAGGCTAAATAAAGCAAAAGGCTAAAAAATAAAGCTAAAATGTAATATAAGCTAAAAGAGGAAGATACACTAAAAAGGAAAACAAAAATTACAAATAACAGGGAAATATTTTTGTCAAAATAACGAAAAGCTGATTAACTCTTTTAATACATCAATCGAGATATCATTCAAGAGAAGAGCTTAAGCCTTAAGGGAACGCTCAAATAAAAAAAAAAAAAAAAAAAAAAAAAAAAAAAAAAAAAAAAAAAAAACCCGCAGACATTAATTTATGTAAGGCATCGATTTCCAATCACGTACGTAAGGTTGGTCATTTGACAAAACATTTCTAGAGTCGCAGAAAGAGTTATGTCGTATGAAAGGGGTCCAGCAAATATACGATAATAATATCTTCGGTAACATTGCGTGTTGAAGGCTTCATAAAAAAAGGAAACCAATGTGATATGACCACACGCAACATCGCAAGGCCTACGAAAATGGTTCACTTCCTAATAAGGGGATCTTATAAAACCATATATTGGTGTATTTCTTAATTGAAGATCTTATACAACTCCATATATTGGTGTATTTCCTAGTAAGTGTATCTTATAAAACTTCATATATTGGTTCACTTCCTAATAAGGGATTTTAAAACTCCATATATTGGTCCACTTCCTAATAAAAGGATCTTATAAAAACCATGTATTGGTCTATTTCTTAATAAAGGGGATCTAATATAACTTCATAATATATTGGTTCACTTCCTAATAAGATCTTATAAAACCATATATTGGTCTATTTCCGAATAAGGGGATCTTATAAAACCATATATTGGTCTATTTCCTAATAAAACTAATAAAGGGGATCTTATATAACTTCAAAATATATTGGTTCACTTCCTAATAAGGGGATCTTATAAAACCATATATTGGTCAATATCCTAACAAGGGGATCTTATAAAACTCCATAATATATTGGTCCACTTCCTAATAAGGGGATCTTATAAAACTCAATATATATTGGTTCACTTCCTAATAAAGGGATCTTATAAAACTCCATATATTGGTCCACTTCCTAATACGGGGATGTTATAAAACTCCATATATTGGTCCATTTTCTAATAAGGGGATCTTATAAAACTCCATATATTGGTCCACTTTCTAATAGGGGATCTTATAAATCTCCATATATTGGTTCACTTCCTAATAAGGTGATCTTATAAAACTCCAAATACTGGTCCACTTCCTAATAAGAGGATTTTATAAAACTCCAAATACTGGTCCACTTCCTAATAAGGGGATCTTATAAAACTCCAAATACTGGCCCACTTCCTAATAAGGGGATCTTATAAAACTCCAAATACTGGTCCACTTCCTAATAAGGGGATTTTATAAAACTCCAAATACTGGTCCACTTCCTAATAAGGGGATCTTACAAAACTCCAAATACTGGTCCACTTCCTAATAAGGGGATTTTATAAAACTCCAAATACTGGTCCGCTTCCTAATAGGGGGATCTTATAAAACTCCAAATACTGGTCCACTTCCTAATAAGGGGATCTTATAAAACTCCAAATACTGGTCCACTTCCTAATAAGGGGATCTTATAAAATTCCAAATACTGGTCAACTTCCTAATAAGGGGATCTTAAAAAACTCCAAATACTGGTCCGCTTCCTAATAAGGGGATCTTATAAAACTCAATCCCTGTTCGATAGAGAAATATCCCACAAACGACAGTAAAATATCAGAGGTTAAAGGTCTAACAATATATAGTTGGTAGAATTAAGTAGGTAAAAAAGACCTTCCATATGACCTTTAAAAAGTCCTTCATAAACCACCTATAGAAAACTTCGTAACCACAATATTTACCAGAGAGAGAGAGAGAGAGAGAGAGAGAGAGAGAGAGAGAGAGAGCCGTGAGCCCGTGACCTTTCTGCAGATGAAGATGAAAAGGCATTTCTTACCGGAAGCTCCCATTATTAACGGGAAAATATAAGGCAAAATGTCATAACTCTGATGAGGAAAAGAGCTTATCTCTCAACCACTTCTCTCTCTCTCTCTCTCTCTCTCTCTCTCTCTCTCTCTCAGTAACAAATAGTTCGTGTAGGAATCTTATGGAAAAGACATCAAATCATGAAAATTTTACGAGAGAGAGAGAGAGAGAGAGAGGAGAGGAGAGAGAGAGAGAGAGAGATCAAAAAATTAAAAAGGACAAAAAGGAAATAACTTGAGAGAGAGAGAGAGAGAGAGAGAGAGAGAGAGAGAGGTCAAAAAATTAAAAAGGACAAAAAGGAAATAACTTGAGAGAGAGAGAGAGAGAGAGAGAGAGAGAGAGAAGCTTAAAAGAACAATAATAGAACAAATGTAACAAAAAGCACAAATAGAAATAAACCTACTTGACAAAAAATATGAGAGAGAGAGAGAGAGAGAGAGAGAGAGAGAGAGAGAGCCTTAAAAGAACAATAATAGAACAAATGTAACAAAAAGCACAAAATAGAAATAACCTACTTGACAAAAAATATGAGAGAGAGAGAGAGAGAGAGAGAGAGAGAGAGAGAGAACATCAAACAATACATCAAATAATAAAAGAATCACAAAATAGAAGTAAACTTACTTGAGAGAGAGAGAGAGAGAGGAGAGAGAGAGAGAGAGAGCTTAAAAGATCAATAATAGATAAAATATAACAAAAAGCAAAAAATATGAGAGAGAGAGAGAGAGAGAGAGAGAGAGAGAGAGAGAGAGAAAGAGAGAGAAAGCTTAAAATATCAATAATAGATCAAATATAACAAAAAGCACAAAATAGAAATAAACCTACTTGACAAAAAATATGAGAGAGAGAGAGAGAGAGAGAGAGAGAGAGAGAGAGAGAGAAAACAGCTTAAAATATCTAATAGTAAAGCAAATATCATCAAAATAGAAATCAACCTACTTGAGAGAGAGAGAGAGAGAGAGAGAGAGAGAGAGAGAGAGGGAGAGAGAGAGATCAATAACAGAGCAAATGACGAAAACAACAAGAAACAAACAAATCTAAACTTGGAGTGCCATGTTCCAACCCTTCTCTTTCCTCAAAGAAAATCAGACATTAATTACTAGAAACTAATTTTTACTCTATTTAATGACTCTGAAATAATGATTAAATAATCAACAAATTAATGAATGATTAAACAGAGCGATATATTTACTTGAATTTTAAATGAGGGTTGGATAATTATTTCGTTGTTTATTTTTACTTGATTTTGTCATCTGGATAAATTGCATCTTTCTCAATGCCTTGTTTGATGATAAACTTGGTTTGGTTTTAATCTCTTCATATTGTATACGTTACTTATATCAAGTGCTTGAATTATATGGATTTCATTAAGTATGTACTGAGGGATTTTTCCCCTATCATTATTATTATTATTATTATTATTATTATTATTATTATTATTATTATTATTATTATTATTATTATTACTATTATATTATTGTTATTGTTATTATTATCATTATTCTTGATATTACAACTGAGGGATTTTCCCCTTTTATTATTATTATTATTATTATTTATTATTATTATTGTTACTATTATTACTATTATTATTATTACTATTATCATTAGTATAATTACTTGCTAAGCTACAACCCTAGTTGGAAAAGCAGCAGGATGCTATAAACCCAGGGGCTCCAACAGGTAAAATACCCCAGTGAGAAAAGGAAATAAAGAAATAAACTGGATAGGCTATAAAAAGCATTGAATAACAATAACGGGTGGCTACTACCTATGTACAGTTTCTTAAATATTCACATTAATAAATAGAACATATAATAAGAATCATATCGAATAAGAGATATATTTATAGAAGATTGCTTCATTGGGAAATCCTATTCTGGCTTCTTACAATCTATTACTATGGTATATGAGGACATTTAATCAAAAATTTTTATGGATCTTCCTGCGAAGTAATTTGTATCGAGTAGAACTATTGAAATTATATTTAGAAAATAATGTAATTTTATTATTTTCGACCTAAATAACTCTTAATGTATTCTAAAAGATTTATTCCATCTATGACCAAGCTGTGGAATAATCATCCTTAATCGGGTAGTTGAATCGGTAGAAGTTAGGACCAAGGAGGGGCAGGCAGTGGCTGCTCATGACTCAGCAGATAGAACTACAGGCTCCCCCAAAACCTCCCATCCTTGTAACACAAGGATGTTGTGGTTGCAGCGACCAAAGGAACATCCGAGTTTGAGCGGGACTCGAACCCCGGACTGGCGTTCACCAGTCAGGGACATACTCTTAAAATCCCTATTTTCCACATTTATCCCCCTTCCCTCTCCATTTTCCACATTCTCTTTGAAACATTCATATCTCTCTTTCCTTCCCATTTTCCACATTCATATACCTTACTTTCCCCCTTTTCAACATACATATACCTTTCCCCCCAGCCCGTTTTACACATTCATATCCCCCTTCCCTCCTCCTTTTCCACATTCATATACCTTTCCCTCTTCATTTTTCCACATTCACATCCCTTTCCCTCCCTCTTTTCCCACATTCATATACTTTTTCCTCCCCATTTTCCACATTCACATCCTTTTTCCTACCCTTTTTCCTCATTCATATACCTTTCCCTCCCCATTTTTTCCCATTCATATACCCTTCCCTCCCCATTTTCAACATTCATATACCCTTCCCTCCCCCATTTTCAACATTTACATCCTTTTCCCTCTCTCATTTCCACATTCACACCGCTTTCCCTCCCCCTTTTCCACATCCACACCCTTTTCCTTCCCCCTTTTCCACATTCACATCCCTTTCCCTCCCCCTATTCCACATCCACTAACCATTTTCCTTCCCCCTTTTCACATTCACACCCTTTTCCCTCCCCCTATTCCACATCCACACCCTTTTCCTTCCCCCCTTTTCCCCATTCATATAGCTTTCCCTCTCCATTTTCCACATTCACCACCCCTTATCTCCCCATTTTCCCCTTTTACATCCTTTTCCCTCCCCATTTTCAACATTCATATACCTTTCCTTTCCCTTTTTCTGCATACACACCCTCTTTCCCTTCCGCTTTTCCACATTCATATACCTTTCCCTTCAATTTTTCTACATCCACACCCCTTATCCACATTCATATACCTTCCGACCACCTTTTTTCTGCATCCACACACCTTTCTCTCCATCTTTTCCACATTTACGTCCCCCTTCCCTCCCCATTTTCCACATTCACGTCACCCTTCCCTCCCCATTTTCCCCATTCACGCCCCTTTTCCACATTTACAACCCTTTTCTCTCGCCATTTTCCACAATTCACATCCTTTTCCCCTACCCCTTTTCCACATTCACACCCCTTTCCCTCCCCTTTTTCCACATTCACACCCCTTTCCCTCCCCATTTTCCACATTCGCACCCCTTTTCCACATTCTCACCCCTTTCTCTCCCCATCTTCCACATTCACATCCTTTTCCCTACCCCTTTTCCACATTCACACCCCTTTCCCTCCCCATTTTCCACATTCACGTCACCCTTCCCTCCCCATTTTCCCCATTCACACCACTTTTCCACATTCACACCCCTTTCTCTCCCCATTTTCCACATTCACATCCTTTTCCATATTCACATCCTTTTCTTTAACCTTTTTCTGCATCTACACACCTCTCCCTCCCCTTTTTCTGCATCCACACACCTCTCCCTCCCCATTTTCCACATTCTCTTTGAACCCTCCCCTTTTTCTGCATCCACACACCTCTCCCTCCCCATTTTCCACATTCTCTTTGAACCCTCCCCTTTTTCTGCATCCACACACCTCTCCCTCCCCATTTTCCACATTCTCTTTGAACCCTCCCCTTTTTCTGCATCCACACACCTCTCCCTCCCCATTTTCCACATTCTCTTTGAACCCTCCCCTTTTTCTGCATCCACACACCTCTCCCTCCCCATTTTCCACATTCTCTTTGAACCCTCCCCTTTTTCTGCATCCACACACCTCTCCCTCCCCATTTTCCACATTCTCTTTGAACCCTCCCCTTTTTCTGCATCCACACACCTCTCCCTCCCCATTTTCCACATTCTCTTTGAACCCTCCCCTTTTTCTGCATCCACACACCTCTCCCTCCCCATTTTCCACATTCTCTTTGAACCCTCCCCTTTTTCTGCATCCACACACCTCTCCCTCCCCATTTTCCACATTCTCTTTGAAACATTCAACCCCCCCCCCTAACCAAAAACCTCAAAATAAGAGAAGCAGAGACCACCAAATCCCATCTCTAATACCATAGAGCGATCTCCCCCAACCACTATTATCTCCGCTACCTGTTCCACCCAAGGCTCTCTTAATTGGAATCTTAATGATTATTATGTAAAACAATACGGGAACATTTCGGCCTACCTCCGTTGGTAGCCAGAGCTCTTGTGATTTCTCGTGGGAGGCCCAAAACCTTTTTTCGGGAAATCAACAGGAGAATAAAGGTCCTTATGAGAGAAAAAAAAAAAAAAAAAAAAAAAAAAAAAGGGCGAGAGACAACTTGTCTTAGGGTATTGTATCGTTTTTAATTGGTTATATGAGATACAAAGTTATAATATGAAGCTGCTTCCTCCTCTCTCTCTCTCTCTCTCTCTCTCTCTCTCTCTCTCTCTCTGTAAACGAGTCCAAGAATAAGTTAGACAAGATCATAAAAACTCGCTAAAACGTTCAAACCAAATCGCTCTATCCAAGATTAAATGAAGTCTCCCCGTATGGACTAAAAAGTCTTTGAGACATCCAAAATCTTTGAAACTCTCTCTCTCTCTCTCTCTCTCTCTCTCTCTCTCTCTCTAGGAGAAAAGTTATTGGGGTTTGAGAAACTAGAGTATTATGTAGTTACCTATATCACTTACACGATGTTCCTCAATAAAAATATGAACTGAAAAAGTTATACGATATTCTACAGTAAACGTAACTAAACCTAATGACGTAATATTATTTGAGAATTACAGGTAAAAATGCAACCTCTAAGGAGAAATTATCTTCCGTCACTCCATAAAAAAAAACTCGAAAATGTACTCTTAAAACATACAAAGGCCTGCATGAATTAAGGGGTCTGAGTATAAGCAAATCATTTCTTTTAATAAAAGAAAACATATAAAAGAGAGTATAAAAACCAATAGCTTTAAGAAACCTGGCATACATACATACATACATACAGACAGGCATATATATGTGTAGAAATCACGAAAGCTGACACGTGTGTATATATATATATATACATATATATATATATATATATGTATATATATATATATATACATATATATACATATATATATATATATATATATACATATATATATATATATATATACATATATATATATATATATGTATATATATATATATATACATATATATATATGTATATATATACATATATATATATATATATATACATATATGTATATATATATATATATATACATATATGTATAGATATATATATATATATATATATATGTATATATATACATATATATATATATATACATATATGTATATATATATATACATATATATATATATGTATATATATATACATATATATATATATATATATATATATATAGGCTATTCTAACGAAATTTTCACGAAAACAAAACTACTCGAATGACAAATGGGATTTAAAGATGTTTCTAATAAAAGGGATACTTACGGAAATATAAGTTACTTTACTATATATGTATAAAAGAAATCTTAAAATTATCCTTTAAATCAAGATATTTTACATCGAATAAACATAACAAAAACAATTATTAAAATAAAAGTATATAAGAACAATTATTTTTCCCGCTAATATTCAAAATGGAAACAATAAATCATCTCAAAGTTATCTCGGATAATGAATCCACTGATAAAATGTACGTCCAGAGTTAAAAACTTCCAGTTTTCCAGCCAATGTTTACCCTCCAAGAAGTCAAAGGAACCCTGGAACCAAATGTAGCGAGGTTCTGGAATGAGATCAAACCTCAAGCGAACAACAAAAGCCATTTATCATAAGATAAAAGATTCCACCGCTCTGGCTGAGATCAGAAAGATTCCACGTCTTGCAAATACAGTGTTTTAGAATCCAAGTAAGATGCAGTCGTTTCTATTCTTAATTTGTTTTATTTTTACCTTTCTAATACCTATTTGCAAGCACTATTTCACTTTTCTAAAATGGGCAAATACAGTGTTTTAAAATGTCTTAGAATGCCTTTTCTAAAATGGGTAAATACAGTGTTTTAGAATGTCTTAGAATGCCTTTTCTAAAATGGGAAAATACAGTGTTTTAGAATGCCAGCGAGATGCAGTCTTGCCTCTATTCTTAATTTGTTTTATTTTTACCTTTTTAATACTTATTTGCAAGCACTGTTTCACTTTTCTAAAATGGGCAAATACAGTGTTTTAGAATGTTTTAGAATCCAAGTAAGATGCAGTCTTGATTTTATTCTTGATTTGTTTTATTTCTACCATTTTAATACCTATTTGCAAGCACTATTTCACTTTTCTAAAATGGGCAAATACAATGTTTAGAATGTCTTAGAATGCCTTTTCTAAAATGGGAAAATACAGTGATTTAGAATGCAAGTAAGATGCAGTCTTGCTTCTATTCTTAATTTTGGTTTATTTTTACTTTTTTAATACCTATTTGCAAGCACTATTTCACTTTTCTAAAATGGGCAAATACAGTGTTTTAGAATGCCTTTTCTGAAATGGGCAAATACAGTGTTTTAGAATGTTTTAGAATGCCAGCGAGATGCAGTATTGCTTCTTTTCTTAATTTGTTTTATGTTCACTTTTTTAATACCTATTTGCAAGCACTTTTTCCCTTTTCTAAAATGGGCCAATACAGTGTTTTAGAATGCCTTTTCTAAAATGTGCAAATACAGTGTTTTACAATGCCTTTTCTAAAATGTGCAAATACAGTGTTTTACAATGCCTTTTCTAAAATGGGCAAATACAGTGTTTTAGAATGCCTTTTCTAAAATGGGCAAATACAGTGTTTTAGAATGCCTTTTCTAAAATGGGCAAATACAGTGTTTTAGAGTGTTTTAGAATGCCAGCGACATGCATCCTTGCTTCTATTCTTAATTTGTTTTAATTTTACATTTTTAATACCTATTTGCAAGCACTATTTTACTTTTCTAAAATGGGCAAATACAATGTTTTAGAATGTTTTAGAATGCAAGCAAGATGCATTCTCGCTTCTATTCTTAATTTGTTTTATTTTTACCTTTTTAATACCTATTTGCAAGCAATATTTCACTTTTCTAAAAAGGGCAAATACAATGTTTTAGAATGTTTTAGAATGCCAGCGAGATGCAGTCTTGCTTCTATTCTTAATTTGTTTTATTTTTACCTTTCTAATACCTATTTGCAAGCACTATTTCACTTTTCTAAAATGTCCATGGGAAGAAAAGAACATAATAACAACTAAACGTGAAATAACATTGACAATATATACATAAAAAGCCTTCAAATTACAAATTACGGTTGTGGTGGCCGATGTCGTAACGTCCCTGACAGGTTAACGCCAGACTGGGGTTCCAGTCCAGCTCAAACTCTTTAGTTTCTTTGGTAGCTACAACCTCACCATTCTTGTGAGCTAAGAATGGGGGGTTTCGGGGAGCCTATAGGTCTATCTGCCGAGTCATGAGCAGTCATTGCTTGGCCCTCCTTGGTTCTAGCTTGGGTGGAGAAGGGGCTTGGGCTCTGATCACATGTATATATGGTCAGCCTCCATGGCATTGTCCTGCTTGCTAGGGCAATGTCACTGTCCCTCTGCCATTCATGAGCGGCCTTTAAACCTCAAAAGGACATACCCAAAAGGAAAATATACTTGATTAATATTCTCTCATACATCAATGGACCGAAGGTAGGCATAAAGTTTTCTCTCTTATTTAAAGAATTGATATATAATCCCTCTCTTATTCAAACAGTGACGAAAAAATAGTGAAAAATAGAAGAGGACTGGCTAGTCAGAATGCCCCCCCCCCCTGGAAAAAAAGAAAAGAAAAATAAAATAAATCTTTTCTAAGCAACGAAGCCCATTTTTCGATAGCGACCATCTGCCATGGTTCATTCATGGATGAAAACAATGGAGAACAAAAACAGTCGCTAACTATCAAAACAAAAGAAGATTCTAGGCGATTATTCCTGTTATTTTTGTGCTATGAAAAATTTATATACTGTGTGTATATATATGTATATAATATATATGTGTATATATATTATATATATATGTGTGTGATATATATATGTGTATATATATATATATATATATATACACACACATATACACATACTTACATATATATATATATATATATATACTGTATATATATATATATATATATATTCAAATGAACCTTAATGTCTGGATTCCCTTACCGACCTCATTATCAGAGAATCCAGAAATTAAGGTATTAAAATATATGGCTTATTTGAATATGAGAAACACGTCTAAATGTGCATAATTTATCATATTTATGTATGTATATTATATATATATATATATATATACCTACAAGTCATTTTTATCAAAATTAGCTGATGTATCATCTACAGCTGGGTAGATAGTTGGGTAGAAAGATGTGGATCGAACCACGGACCTAGCAGACGCGAATTACTGGAATTCAGATATATATATATATATATATATATATATATATTTATATATACACAAACACACACACACATATATATACATATATATATATATATATATATATATAAAGTCAGCAGTACACTACCCAAAACAAAATAATTCGCTCAAACTGTAATAAAAAATTATTACCCGAAAATAAAAGTTATCTGAAATACTAATACCACAATAATCTGAATATATACATACAATACAAGTTTTTGGGGAAAGTAAAACAAGGTATTAATGCAAAAACGATGTAGTACAAGCGAATAAAATATATATTCCATTGGAAATACAACTCCCAAATCATCAGAATTCACTAAAATAACAACTTCAATTGATTCTTGATGAATGACAAGGGGAGGAGATTTTAAAATATTTCGTGAACACGATGCGAATGAAGATGAAAAGTGCAAAGATCTGCATCAGATATGAGAGTAATTCTTTCATCTGAACATTGATAGAATCATTTTCATGTCGATAAATGTTATCTTGTTTGAAGAATATCACTTTTTTACCTGAACGTTGATATATATATATATATATATATATATCTATATATATATACATATATATATATATGTATATATATTGTACAGTATATATATATATATATATATATATACAGTAAAATCGTATAAGATATATAAATATGTAAATCAATATATATATATATATATATATAAATATATATAAATATATTGTATATATAATATATATATAAATATATTGTATATATAATATATATATAAATATATTGTATATATAATATATATATATATAAATATATATATATATATATATAAATATATTGTATATATAATATATATGTATATATATATATTGTATATATATATATATATATATATATATAAACACATACATAAATAATACGTGTGCAAGTATCATCATAGTGTACACCCCACCTTACAGTTTACCTTTCACGTGAAAGACAATCTAAATATATACAATACACAGCCAAAAACAACACTATACTAAACCATAATTATAAATATCAACAACAAATAACCATAGTGCGTATGACCTATTCAAATTAGGTATGACTTCGAAGATCAAAGCGAAAATGAAGCGAGAATACTTGTTAATCCGTATGTAAGTCAATGAATGAATCAATACCCCCATTTTCTATTGACTCTTAAAACTGAAATGCTGCATTTCGTCATCTCCCGATCTCCAGACATTTAAAAAGTCTACCTTCATCAAAAGGGAGACAGAAATAACTAACGCATAGTTCAATAGATCACATACGCAATACGATGATGCAAGAACTATTATGACGCAATTATCTTTGATATCTATGGGTTACCTGTTGGGTCTGTAAATAAACTTACGCTTAACACAGATGGGAGGAGAAGACTAGTATGGTTTCTCATAATATGGATTAACACATACACGTATATATATACACGTATATATATATATATATATATATATAGCCAAACACATGCTCTTTATTAATCAGGGGAGATCCGTGTATGTATATACATGAGAAAAAAAATATATATATATGTATATATGTATATATATATATATATATATATTTCACACACACACAATTATATATACATATATATATATATACATATATATATATATATATATATACATATATATATATATATATATATGTATATATATATATATATATATATATTTATATATATATATACACACACACACATACAGGCATCTCCCCTGATTAATAAAAAGCATGTCTCTCTCTCTCTCTCTCTCTCTCTCTCTCTCCCTATATATATATATATATATATATATGTGTGTGTGTGTGTGTAGATATATGATAATCAATCAAAATTATGTACAATGACACTTTCAAGATAACACCAAGAGCACATATTATCATCCAAACAAATTAATTATAACGATATGCAAAAAAATCATATTTATTAAAAAAAAAAAAATAATCACCTCTGTTACCACATGTAATTGCCACGAAACTTCGAATCTTTCAAATCCTATTTAACACAATTAATTATAAAACTATAAACTTCCTCCAACTAATTATAAATCAATTAATCCACCGTTTGATATGTCATTTGACTTAGTGGTAATGGTGGCCTATGTGATAACGTCCCTGACTGTTGATCGCCAGACTGGGGTTCGAGTCCCGCTCAAACTCGTTAGTTCCTTTGGTCGCTGTAACCTCACCATCCTTGTTAGCTAATGATGGGGGATTAGGGGGTGCCTATAGGTCTATCTGCTGAGTCATCAGCAGCCATTGCCTGGCCCTCCTTGGTTCTCGCTTGAGTGGAGGAGGGGGGGGAGGAGGCTTGGGTACTGATAATATGTATATAAGGTCAGTCTCTAGGGTATTGTCCCGCTCTGTAGGGCAATGTCACTGTCCCTTGCCTCTGCCATTCATGAGCTACCTTTAAATGTACAAACGCAAAGATAAACAGTTTAATGAAATAATGAATAATGAAAAAAAAACAACAGACTTTCCAATATCCCCTCACCCAAGCCGACAGGTTTGATGAATAACTTAAAAAAATATTTGGAGATTATTCATCATCGGTCATCTCCTGGCATTCATCCTTTATGTGACCGGTCATTAGGAAGATCAACAATTTTTATTTATAGGAAATGATGGGATAAGTTAACATGCAAGGAGAGAATACATTCGTAAAACTCCATTATTATTATTATTATTATTATTATTATTATTATTATTATTATTATCAGTATTATTATTATTATTATTATTATTATTATTATTATCATTATTATTATTATTATTATTATTAGCTAAGGTTCAACACTAGTTGGAAAAGCCAAGGTATATAGATTATTCTATATACCTTAGGAAAAGCAAGATGCTATACGCACAAGGGCTCCAACAGGGAAAAAATAGCCCTGTGATGAAAGGAAATAAGGAAATACATAAATGATAAATTAACAATAAATCATTTTAAAAACAGTACCAACGTCTAATCTTGGATAATCTCCAACGATTATGATATGTGCCTCGAGCACTCGTTCACCTCGAGAGGAATAGCCAAGGTGTAATAATGAAAACAACATTAGCTTTATGGGCCTTGAAAGTCAATAGACACAGAGGCGTCCGGAGGTGTACACCAGTTGAAATTACACAAATCGTGGAGTGTGGAAAGGTAAATAATGGCTTCGGGCCTAAATGAGGAGGTGGGCTGGCCCGTGTGTTTATTCGGAAGGCAGATTTGGGTTTCAAAGAGTAAAGGGTTATATTACGAATGTTGGTTTTTTATTGGTTTATGTGTGTTTATTTTTCTATATTTGGGGAAGAGAATAGATTATTGGTATATTTACTGGCATATTTGCGTAGATGTATATAAAATATATTCGGCCTTCAAACAGCAAATGGTTATACTGTATTACGAATGTTGGTTTTTTATTGTTTAATATGTTTTTACTTTTATATTTGGTGATGAGAATAGATTATTGGGATCAAGGTATTAACATGAATGGTACTTAGGTTGTAGGAGTTTCAGGAAATATATCTAAAACGTGTTTTTATTTTTCATATTTTCTATATTTATATTTTGTGTGTGTTTATATATATATATATATATATATACATACATACATACATATATATATATATATATATATATACAGTATACCTATAAAACACATTACATGTAAAGAAAGTACCAAAGGACAATTTATTTGATTTCTCATTCTAATAATCGCAATTCTTTATTACCATCAAAGACTCCCACGTTGTCAAGCAATATTTGAAATGTTATCTTCATTTCAATTGTAAAATATCAAATCACTCTAACTTACATGATAACATCTAATATCAATATTTTCAATTCAAATTATCGTGCAAGGCACCTGAAACTAATAATACTTTTCCCTTCTTTTATCTCCTATATAGCATTATGCCACTAACCTAATATCAAATTGATTGATTGATTGATTGATTTGAGGTTTTCTGGCATCCTGACATCTAAGGTCATTGACACCGATATCGTTTATTATAAATAAACAATAAAAGAATATTCAATTAAAATCACAAAATGGCATCTAAGGTCATTGATGCCAATGTCCTTTATCATAAATTAACAAAAAAAAAAAAAAAAAATTCAATTAGAACCACAAAAGCAACGATGTCACTATAAAAGTTAAATAGCTATCAGAAGACCTGTTTCTGAAATATCAAATTGAATAGTTTTATAAAGAATACCAATCAGAAATTCGAGGAATAATATTTACATTTCACAAACAGCGTTAAAACCATTCTATTTTACTCACTGAAGAGGAAAATGATATCCCGTAACTGTACCTGAAGTGTAATTTCCTTTTCCATATACTCTATGCCATAGTCACTCATGCGTTTGTTTTTTACTCATATCCAATTTCATAAAAATGTACACCTCCTCTAGTACATGACTTCACTTGAGAACAAACATTCACACTTTCCTTAACATTCTCGCATCTCCGTTGCTTTAATCAAACATTCACACTTTCCTTTACATCCTTACATCTATATTGCTTTAATATATTCTTCTGTGGTCTACTCAGGTTGATGTGCATCCAGTTACATGGATGGATTAATCAATCAATTATTATCATTACCATAATCATTATCATCTAAGGTATAACCCTAGTTGGAAAAACAGGATGCTATTAGTCCAAGGGCTCCAACAGGAATAAATATCCTAATAAGAAAATCAAATAAACAAATAAATAAACAAGATAAGCAATGATATATAAAAAATATTTTAAGATGAGTAACAACATTAAAATAGAACTTCGATTTGTAAGCTATGAAGAGACTTATGTCAGCCTGTTCAACATAAAAACATTTGCTGGAAGTTCGAATTTTTTCAGTTTCAATTTTACTCTTATAATTTGATGGAGGAATTAATTTTATCCTTTCCTTCTATTCATAATTTAATGGTTCGAAATTCAATCCCGCGTTGTACACACGTTGCTAAGAATAATGACAGCAAACTTACAATTTTATTCTCAATCTAAAATGATTCACTTTTAGATTTGAATGGAGTCAAACCACATACCGTCTAATCTATGGAGACAATAGT
Source organism: Palaemon carinicauda (assembly GCF_036898095.1). NCBI lineage: Eukaryota > Metazoa > Arthropoda > Malacostraca > Decapoda > Palaemonidae > Palaemon > Palaemon carinicauda. The sequence goes on from NC_090752.1 coordinate 7,496,510, forward strand.
TATCAATATCTAGTTTGGAAATCACTCTTTATACCCTATAATTATTCATTTCGATTTTTCAGGAAGCACATGAAATACAGTGCACGGTATTGTAAACCAATTAAATGTACATTTTGCAATTGAGTAAAAATCTACATAATTATAGGGATAGCACTTTAGAATAATTCGGTGACATGCAATACTTGGGTCTCGAGTTTACACCCAGTTCATAACTTGATAGATTTTACTGATAAAATATTTCTTATTCCTGTGAGCTACAAATGAAAGGGTGGGGGGTTGTGAACCCCATGGGAGGGGGGTTGAAAGTGGAAACACCTCTACCCCCTTATTTGGGGGGAAAGGGTATTCGGCGCTGATAATTACGGCCTCCCCCCCCCCCCCACCTTGCTTGTGAAAAGGGGTCACTAAGACACTATGCAACAGAACAATAACCTGATCATTGCCTCTGCTGCTCATGAGAGCCCTTTAAACCTTTTAAAATGTTTCTTTATTCACAGCTCCAAAACTGTCTACGGGTATTATTATTATTATTATTATTATTATTATTATTATTATTATTATTATTATTATTATTATTATTATTATGTTTATTATTATTGTTGTTGTTATCAAAATTATTATTACTATTACTATTATTATTATTTTTATTATTATTATCATTATTATTATTTTTGTTATCATCATTATTATTATTATCATTATTATTTTTATTATTATTGATGTTGTTATCACTATTATTATTATTATTATTATTATAA
>NC_090752.1:7502267-7506176 GCF_036898095.1 Palaemon carinicauda
GGTACACTCAGGCTAACTATTCTCGTGCTTGAAGGTACACACAGGCCCAATATTCTCTTGCTTGAGGGTACACTCAGGCACACTATTCTCTCGCTTGAGAATAGAATCCCTTTGCATAACATCAGAACAATGAAGCAGTCCCTATCAAGCAGCACAATGCCCTAGAGACTGACCATACATATATATGATCAGCGCCCAAGTCCCCTCTCTACCAAGCTAGGACCAAAGAGGGCCAGGCGATGGCTGCCGATTACTCAGCATATAAACCTATAGGCTCCCCCAAACCCCAATCCTTAGCTCACAAGGATGGTGAGGTTGCAGCGACCAAAGGAACTAACAAGTTTCAGCAGGGACTCTAAACACCATTTAGGGACGTTATCGCTTTGGCCACCGCAACCCTTACGAATAATAAAAAGGGGAGTAGCCAAAGAAAGGATTGCCTGCAGTGCGAAGAACTTTTGCATCAAACAAAAGCATTTAAGGAACAAACAAAGAAAGAGTAAGAAAGCTTTTATGCTAAAAAAAATTGCGTCACTAAATCTTGATGTAACATAAAGTAAGCGTGAACGTACCACAGTGAGATAATGCATAACATTTGCATAATGACAGAACTAGCACATTCTTCAAACTTAGGATCCCCGAGACGAGTTAAGTACAGATGCAGCTATCCATACGCACGGGCGCGCGCGCGTACACACATACACATACACACATATATATATACTTAATATATATATATATATATATGTATATATATATGTATGTATACGCATGTATATACTATGTATGTATACGCATATATATATAAATATCTATCTATCTATCTATCTATCTATCTATATATATATATATAATATATACTGTATATATATGTATATATACATATGTACACACACATATATATATATATATATATATAATATACATATATATACATAAACATACATATATATATATATATATATATAAACCACAAAGGATAAATCAAGGTAACCTTAGGTAGCTTGATTATGTGTAGAGAATGGTGGACCGCAGTTATGTAAAATTTTACATCTTTATGGTTTACGATGAATGTTATGTAAAAACTGATAGCGTACTTGTGTAAGCAATTGTAGCAATATGCTTTGAAGCAAAGTTAATACTGTATGTTGATAAGCCTTTTGTTTATGTAAATAAAAATGCTGTTGGGTTTATTATTGCTGATACTGTTGTTATTATTATTATTATTATTATTATTATTATTATTATTATTATTATTATTATTATTATTATTATTATGGATACGGATTACAACTGAATAAATAACGTGAATGAACCAAAACCTGATACAAATTACAAATAAATAAATAACATGTAAAAAAAACAAAGGATACAACTTACAACCGAATAAATAACATAAATAAACATAAAAAGAAAAACTTCATATATTTAAAAGTACAACAACAAGGAAACCTGGATCTTGGCCAAATTTGTGGCGGACGGAAAGTGAAAATCCTTTCGCACTTCGGCCATAAACGACCGCAATATTCACTGAATACCAAAATCAATAATACGGCTTCGATGACAATAATAATAAATTGGGACTAAACCGTCACTCGCCGATAAAGATAAATAGGTAGCAGGAAAAAGGAGGAGAGATGGGAGGAAGAGATAAAAGAAAACTTGGACGCGAGCCAACTTTTTTCTTATTTCCAGGAGGATATAATATGTTAGAACTTTTGGGGGAAATATTCCCCTTTGCGTTGGATGAGGAACTTTTGGTTTACCGGTACTAAATTCAGCGATTTTGTTACTGTTCGATTCAGGTTGGATGTTTTGTTTATTGGATGTTTTCTGGGTTGGATAATATATCCATCTATGTAAGAGAAAGGATAATGTGAAAGTTGACTATGTACAGTTCACAGTTAAAAAACAAGAGCATACGTAAATATATATATATATATATATATATATAGAGAGAGGAGATGAGAGAGAGAGAGAGAGAGAGAGAGAGAGAGTAAATACTGTATATCAAATTAACAATAAATTTAAATAATTCAAGTTTAAAAATTATATAACAGTTAAAGAGAGAGCGAGAGAGAGAGAGAGAGAGAGAGAGAGAGAGAGAGTAAATACATCAGCTAACAATGAAATTACAAAATGCAAAAGTTAACAAAAATACAGTTAAAATACAAGAAAGAGAGAGAGAGAGAGAGAGAGAGAGAGAGAGAGAGAGTCGCTGCATTATCGATGCTGGTGCGTAGTGGATTAATGTCCTGTGCGCCTTCCTTAGTTTTCCTGTATAGTTTTTGGCACAATTAATCTACCTCAGCTTGCTCTTTCTGATATTTTTAGCTCCATGATGCTTTCAGTAATTCTTCTATTTGCTTCCATGCTTGTATTATCATGTAGCGTTCTCTTCTCCTTTCTAGACTGTATAGTTTTAAAAAATTGCAGTCTTTCCCAGTAGTCAAGGTCCTTAACTTCTATTCTAGCAGTATAGGCCCTTTGTACACTCTATTTGTGCAATATCCTTTTGGTAGTGTGGGTACCATATCACATTGCAGTACTCGAGTGTACTAAGAGAGAGAGAGAGAGAGAGAGAGAGAGAGAGAGAGAGAGAGAGTAAATATACCAACTAACAATAAAATTACATAATGCAAAAACTGGATAAATAACAGGAATTAACATAAAAAAGAAAACGATGGATACAAATGACATATGAATAAAAAAAAAGATACAAATTAAAAATGAATAAATAACACGAATGAACAAAAAAAAAAAAAAAAGTTCAAAAATTGCAACAGAATAAATAACAAGAATAAACATAAAAAGGAAAACTTTCATATTTCTAAAAAAAAAAAAAATAAATAAAAATAAAAATAGCAACAAAAAAAAATAAATAAAAAAAAAATGACGTTAAAACCTGGATCTTGGCCAAAGTTTTCGCGGCCGGAAAGTGAAATCCTTTCGCACTTCGGCCATAAACGACAGCAATATTCACAGAATACCAAAATCAATAATACGGCTTCGATGACAATAATAATAAATTGGGAATAAACCGTCACTTGCCGATAATGATAAATAGGTAGCAGGAACAAAGGAGGAAAATGGGGAGGAAGAGATAAAGGGAAAACTTGGACGCGGGCCAACTTTTTCTTATTTCCAGGAGGATATAATATGTTAGAACTTTTGGGGGAAATATTCCCCTTTGCGAAGGATGAGGAACTTTTGGTTTTACCGGTACTAAATTCAGCGATTTTGTTACTGTTCAATTCAGGTTGGATATTTTGTTTATTGGATGTTTTCTGGTGGGATATTTTGTTTATTGGATGTTTTCTGGGTTGGATATTTTGTTTATTGGATGTTTTTCTGGGTGGATATTTTGTTTATTGGATGTTTTCTGGGTTGGATATTTTGTTTATTGGATGTTTTCTGGGTTTGGATATTTTGTTTATTGGATGTTTTCTGGTTGGATATTTTGTTTATTGGATGTTTTCTGGGTTGGATATTTTGTTTATTGGATGTTTTCTGGGTTGGATATTTTGTTTATTGGATGTTTTCTGGGTTGGATATTTTGTTTATTGGATGTTTTCTGGGTTGGATATTTTGTTTATTGGATGTTTTCTGGGTTGGATATTTTGTTTATTGGATGTTTTCTGGGTTGGATATTTTGTTTATTGGATGTTTTCTGGGTTGGATATTTTGTTTATTGGATGTTTTCTGGGTTGGATATTTTGTTTATTGGATGTTTTCTGGGTTGGATATTTTGTTTATTGGATGTTTTCTGGGTTGGATATTTTGTTTATTGGATGTTTTCTGGGTTGGATATTTTGTTTATTGGATGTTTTCTGGGTTGGATATTTTGTTTATTGGATGTTTCTGGGTTGGATATTTTGTTTATTGGATGTTTTCTGGGTTTGGATATTT
>NC_090752.1:7514176-7524168 GCF_036898095.1 Palaemon carinicauda
CCGGGATATATCTTTTACCATATTGAGGATTCATTCAGTTAAACAATTGTCGCCGCAAATAGTGTTCAATATTTTTAGTTTCACTCAAGATTTATTGTAAACATTCTGAATACCTGTTATTAGGGTTATTGATATATATGTGCGCGCTGTGAAACCATTTTCGTTAATTGGTTATGGACGGTTTGCTCTTTTGGGTAATGACAACGCAGTAGTATATTTTTTCATTTTTGCCCTCACCGAGTCGACGACTCCTCGAGACTCACGAGAGCTATCCGGAAGCTCTTATCCATATTTTGTCCTTATATAATTACAACTACAACTTGTGCAGTCATTTCCCCTGGGTTAGACGATACCAGGATCGCGTAGTTTATACGATAGGTGAGGAATCGTTTAAACCTTTTATTTACTTTATTTTTTCTCTGCGCCGACGTTCAATTTTGTAAGTTGTCATTCAAGTTGTTTGGAGTAAATAACGCTTGTTTAGGACCAACAGGTTATTTCCTTAGTTCCTCCATATCAGCTTGAATCGGGAATGTAAAATTTTTCACTCCCTCGTATTCTTTATTACCTTTTGCTTTCGAATCGGGACTGTCCCTTTTCCCTTTAAACTCTAAAAATAATCGTATTACTTGTAATGTTTGTTTAATTTTGTCGGGAAACTATAAAATCGCTAACATTATAATTTTGTATTGTGGATTGTAATGCAAGTACTTGAATGGCAGCAGGAACGTGTTAATCTATTATAATTGTAAAACAGGAATTCAGTTGTTTACTAAAGGAAGTTTTCTTTAAACTTTAACCATGGCTCAATTTAACGTTCAGAAGTTTGCTGCGGATCCCTCTGTTGAGTTAGCTAGTATCCCAAATGCTAAGAAACTAGAGCTTCTTGAGTTAGCTAGTCATTTGTCAATTGCAACTAGGAGTAGTATGCGGAAGAATGAAATTCGCAACTTGATTCTTGAGCATTATATGCGTGTGGGTGAACTAGGCAGTGAAGCTAGACAGTATATAACTCGTGAACCAGCAGTACTAGCCCACGAGCAGCAGTTAGAATATGAGCGCATTTCCCTTGAACACGAGAAACTTGCAGTACAGAAATTAGAATCGGAGAGACAATTTGCGTGGTTGGAGAAACAAGCCGAAGAGAAAAGGTTAGAATCTGAAAGATTAGCGGAAGCTCAAAGGTTAGAATCTGAGAGATTAGCAGAAGCTCAAAGGTTAGAGTCAGAGAGACATATGTCGAAACTTAAATTAGAATTCGAGATAGAGAAAGCTAAACTTCAGTTAGCTTTAGATAGAGAGAAAGAAAAAATGAACTATGAATCTTTGTTAGCACTTAAATTTGAACAGGAAAAAGCAAAGCTTTCTAGAGAGAATAAGGAACATGAAATTTCGCTTTTGGAAGCTCAGGAGAAACCCTTTGATTTAGCAAAAAACATTAAATTGGTTCCCACATTTACAGATTATGATCCTGAAGATTATTTTAAGACTTTTGAAGAGACTGCCTTGCATTTGGATTGGCCACGCGATCAGTGGGTTTGGCTATTAAGGCCGAAATTAACTGGGAAAGCTGCGAAAGTTTGTAGACATCTCGAAAATACGACAGATTACCAGAATGTTAAACAAGCAATTCTGGATGCGTTTTCAATCTCTGTCGAGGGATATCGTCAGACCTTTCGTAACAAAACTAAGTTCACAACTCAAACCTATGTAGAATTCGCTTCGGAGAAATTAAGGGAGTTTAGGAAATGGGTAAAATCTGCTGCAGTAAATACTTTTGCTGAATTAGAGAATTTGGTTGTACTTGAAGAGTTTAAACGAAAGCTTCCTTTGAACATTATGATGTATTTAGAGGATAGGGAAGAAAAAGACTTTTTAAAGGCAGCTTCTCTAGCAGACACTTACTCTTTAATACATAAATTTAGCAACAGTAAGAGAACTGACCAGAATGTAAAACCATTTCCAGCTAAAAACTCTGAAACTCTGACTGATATGGCAAAAGCGTCTAATGTTCGTTGTAGTTATTGTAAGAAAGACGGTCACACAATTAAAAACTGTCCAGATCCTAAATGTAAAACTTCTTTGCCTTTTCGGAACCCATTTAACCCTTTTCTTAACTTTAAGGTAAAACGGATGGTCAGATTAAGCCTGTCTCCCATATCCATTCTGAAAAGCCTGTAAATCTATTTGATGATTTTACTTTTGATGGAACTGTAGCTTTGAACTCTGATGGGGATAAATATAAAGTCAGGATACTTCGGGACACGGGTGCTTCGCAAAGTTTACTATTGAGAAATGCTCTCCCTAATATTGAAGCTAACGTAACTAATGAACATGTTCTCGTGAAAGACCTTTCACAAATATCTAAAGTTCCCCTTGCTAATGTTCATCTTGATTGTCCTATAAAGAAGGGTAATGTGCTGGTAGGCATAAGAGATATTGAATTTCCAGTAAAAGGTGTAACTTTATTATTGGCTAATGACCTTGCAGGACGTTTGGTAGTTCCCAACGTCATTGTAATGGAAAAACCTGTAGGTGTAAACATTGAACCTGATCCTGATTGCTCTGTAAATCCTTCCTGTGTTGTCACTCGTAGCCAGAAATCTAGTTCGGATGAATCTAAAGTAACTTCTGTAAATTTTGAAGCACGAAATGTTATGAGTAGAGATAACCTTATTAAAGATCAGAAGCACGATCACACTTTAAGTAAGCTTCATGACCAAGCAGTTTCTAGAAGTGAGATTAGCAAATCCCCATGTTTTTACTTTGAATCTGATTTGTTAATGAGGTTTTACCGTTCCCCTAAGAGATCTAGTGAAGACACATGGAGCGAAAAGCGACAAATTGTGCTGCCTCTTTCTGTTAGGAATTCTGTAATGGAAATAGCTCATGATGCCTATGGAGGACATTTAGGAATTCATAAGACCTATTGTAAGATTTTGAATAGTTTCTATTGGCCTAATATGAAAAAAGATGTAGCAGAATTTGTTCGCACTTGTCATGTATGTCAGATATCGGGAAAACCGAACCAGGTAATACCCAAGGCACCTTTACAACCGATCTTAGTCCCTGATGAACCTTTTAGTAAGATAATTATAGATAACGTTGGTCCTTTACCAAAAACCAAGAAAGGTAATCAATACTTGCTCACTTTAATATGTCCTACGACCCGATATCCTATTGCCATCCCTCTTCGTAACATTTCTGCTAAGAACATTGCTAATTCTTTACTGAAAGTTTTCACAAATTTTGGTATCCCAAAGGAAATACAAAGTGATAGAGGTTCGAATTTCACCAGTGACCTTTTTGCCCAGGTACTTAAAGAACTAAATATTAAACAAACTTTGTCTGCTGCCTATCACCCAGAGTCTCAGGGTGCCCTTGAGCGTTGGCATCAAACTTTTAAGAGTATGCTTAGGAAATTTTGTGTTGAAAGTCAACTTGAGTGGGATGAGGGCATTGATTTTCTTCTGTTTGCTATCAGGGAAGTTCCCCATGAGTCCCTTGGTTTTTCACCCTACGAGATGTTGTTTGGGAGGTCAGTTAGAGGACCGCTTTCAGTAATTAAAGAGGAATGGTTGAACACTCCTTCTGAGTCTAGCCAAACCATTCAACAATATATGAATAAACTTAAAAGCACATTAATGCAGGTTAGGAAAATTGCTGGGGAGAAATTAAGGGGTCAACAAATCTTAATGAAGAGAAACTATGACAAAGCTTGTAAAGTCAGAAAATTTAAACCTAATGACCTTGTGTTAGCCTACCTTCCTGTCCCTGGTTCCCCTCTTAAAGCTAAGTTTTGTGGGCCCTATCCCATCATAAAAAATGTTAACAATAATATCTACATTATCAAAACTCCAGATCGTAGAAAACTCACTCAGATCATTCATGTTAATTTACTTAAGGCTTATCACTCTAGGGAAACTGGAAATGGTTCCAGTGAGACGGTTGTTAATCTTAATTTTAAGGTAGAGACTCCAGGAGAGGACAATTCATTGGAAGACCTTATTGCTTCCTCCATGCCACAAACCAATACTGAGGTTCTAAATAACCTGGATCTATTCCTGAACCACCTCTCTCCTTGGCAGTCGCAAGACTTAAAGAATGTAATCTCTAGCCATTCAACTCTTTTTAATGATTTTCCCAGGAAAAGTGATTTGCTGCTTCATGACATCGAGCTGGTTCCTGGTACAGCACCCATTCGTCAGTAGTCCTATCGTGTGGGTCCTGAGAAGAAGAGCAAAATGAAGGAGGAAGTCGAATATCTTCTCCGGCATGGTCTAGCAAGACCGAGTAAATCGCCATGGGCTTCACCTTGCATCCTAGTTCCAAAAGAGGACGGTAGCTACAGATTTTGTACAGACTATAGAAAGATTAACAATGTTACCATTAAAGATTCCTACCCTTTGCCACTCATTGATGATTTAATTGATTCAGTAGGACAAGCAAAGTTTGTAACTAAGATAGATCTCTTAAAGGGCTATTATCAGGTAGGATTAACTGAAAAAGCTAAGTTAATATCTGCTTTCATTACACCCTTTGGACTTTTTCAGTACGAGGTCATGCCTTTTGGCCTTACCAACGCCCCATCTACCTTTCAGCGCCTTGTAAACTTCATCATCCAAGATTTGGAAGGTGTTTATTGTTACCTTGATGATATAGTAGTCACTGGACAGACTTGGGAAGATCATGGGAATAGGCTCAAGTGTTTGTTCCGTAGGTTAGAAGAGGCTGGATTAACCATAAATCTTAAAAAATCTGTCTTTTGTAAAGCTACTGTTACCTACTTAGGCCACATTGTTGGGGATGGTAATGTTAGACCAAAAACTGCCAATGTAGAAGCTGTTCTAGAGTACCCTGTTCCAACCACCAGAAAGTCCTTACAAAGATTCTTAGGGTTAGCCTCATACTACAGGAGATTCTGCAAGAACTTCTCTTCAGTTGCTGCCCCTTTAACATCCCTAACCAGTACCAAAGTTAAATTCAGTTGGAATGAAGAATGTCAATGCTCTTTCGAAGCCTTAAAGCTGTTTCTGATAAACAACCCTGTTCTTAAATCCCCCGATTTTAAAAAGCCTTTTATCCTTCAAATAGATGCTAGCGATGCGGGAGCTGGAGGGGTGCTACTCCAAGAGTCAGATGGTATACTTCACCCAGTCAGCTACACCTCCACTAAGTTCAAGCATCACCAGAAGTCCTACAGCACCATTGAGAAGGAAGCACTTAGTTTGGTACTCGCCCTGCAAAAATATGAATGCTACTTACTAGGTGCTGCTGAGGTACTAGTCTTCACCGACCACAACCCCTTGACCTTCCTCGACAAGATGAAGTCCCACAACCAACGTCTACTACGCTGGTCCATTTATCTGCAGAAGTTCCCTTTACAGATCCGCCACATCAAGGGAACAGAGAACATCATGGCAGATGCCTTATCGCGACTGCCTCCTTAACATGATACCTCCTTCTCCAGTCTAGAGTATCGTCAGACTCTCCTCATTGGCCTCTTTTTCTACGAGCCACTCTGTTGGGCTCGTCTTCTAAGGGGGAGGTGTCACCCATCTGCCAGATTGGCATCTTAATTATGTATATAGTTGTAATCTTTTATTGTGGGAATGTATACAGTTCTTTCCTGTACCTGTTTTTAACATCCTTGGCTCTGTCTTTAGTTATCCCGTTTTCAGAGTGCTTTGTTTTCCCCGCCTTCTTTTCAGTTTTCTTCGGACCACTTATTTCATGCATATTTAGTCTCACCTGGTCCTCTACTGTGATAAGTGTCCTATTGGAGTAGCTGTCTTCTTATTCCTCAGTTTTTGTAATGTATTAATGTTCTTTAATATAAGTCTTGAGTGAACCTTAGTGGAATTGGTAACGTGTTTTATGTTTGAAATTTAGTATATTAAGGTTATTGATTTTGTTATTTGTGCGGTGCAGGATTGTTTGAGTGTTTTCTGGGTTATTTCGGTAAGAAAGAGATTAACGTAATTATGTAAACTGTTTCATTATTAAAGTGTTAAATTTTGTTCTGTTTTGAAATTAAACCTTTCATTAATTATTTTATGTGACCTATGGAACTTATTATTCTCTGAACCTTGGCCATAAAGTCGTCACAATATACACAGTATATATATGAATATATATTATATATGTGTATATATACATATTTCTGTGCATGTTTACTGTATACACACACACACACACACACACACACATATATATATATATATATATATATATATAATTATATGTATGATATACACTGAAAAGGTTCCACAATGAATTAATAATGAATATAGAAATATGTGTTTTTTAAATTACATTGAAGACTTGGTCTCTAAAAAAAGTACATAGTAATACATAGTATTCATTTGCGCCGTGTGTATGTATGTATGTATGTATGTATGTCTATATATAAATTTTTACCCTATCCAGTTATTTATCAATAGCAATACACTTATTAGAATGAAAAATAACCTTCCAGTAATATAAAGAATTTTACCATTCGAAAATAAATATATCACTTCACATTCTTAACAGAATAGAAGGAATTTCAGTACTGTAATACAAAACAAAACGTAGTATTTAAACAGGACTCTATTCTTAAAGATTTTTTTTTAATATTTTTTTCCTCTGGGGAAACTAACCTTCCAGTAATATCATCATATTTACTATTTATTTATTTCCTTATTTCCTTTCCTCACTGGGCTATTTTTCCCTGTTGGAGCCCTTGGGATTATAGCATCTTGCTTTTACAACTAGGGTTATAGCTTGGCTAATAATAATAATAATAATAATAATAATAATAATATTCAAAAATAAATATATCACTTCATATTCTTAACAGAAGAGAAGGAATTTCAGTACTGTACTACAAAACAAAACATAGTATTTAAACAGGACTCTATTCTTGAAGCTTTTTTTCCCCTTCCTCCTCCTCCTCCTCCTCCTCCCCCTCCCCCTCCTCCTCCTTCTCCTCTCCTCCTCCTCCTCCTCCTCCTCCTCCTCCTCCTCCTCCTCCAGGGAAACTATTCCGAAGAAGCCACCTCAGGTACTTAGGTATTCTACTCGCAAACTTGGACCAAGAGATCACGTGCGGATAAGTTTTAAGCAATTTAGTTTTGTTTATTGCTTCTTCTTTTCTTTTTTTTTTCTTTTCTTGGTTTTGTTTGGGATTATTGCTACGATGAGGTTTCGTATCTCTTCATGAGCTGATCTCTTTGTAGTACTGTTGGTGTATTTGTATTTATATACTATGTGTGTGTATGTATATATATATATATATATATATATATATATATATATATATATATATATATATATATATATATACATATATATATATATATATATATATATATATATATATATATACTTATACACATATATTTATATATACTGTACATATATATATATATATATATATATATATATATATATATATATATATATATATATATATATATATATATCATCAGCATCATCATCATCATCATCATCTCCACCTACGCCCATTGACGCAAAGGGCCTCGGTTAGATTTCGCCAGTCGTCTCTATCTTGAGCTTTTAATTCAATGCTTCTCCATTCAACATCTCTAACCTCACGTTTCATTGTTTTTCAGCCATTTAGGCCTGGGTCTTCCAACTCTTCTAGTGCCTTGTGGCACCCAGTTGAAAATTTGGTGAACTAATCTCTTTTAGGGGAGTGGGAAGAGCATTGTATTACATTTTCTGTAATTTATGGAATTTAAAATGTATTGCAGGTATCGAAAAATACAATTGTTAAAACTTTTTTTTTTTTCCTTTTATTATTTTATGTTATATCGCCTCTTTGGTAAGTAAGGGATTTAAAAAGAATATGTTGTATGTTGTATTGGAATTTAAAATATATCGCATATATCAAATGATTAAATTGTTAAAAAAAAAAGATCCATTTTGTTTTTTGATTTAAGCAAAATGAAATTTTCAAATCTTTTTCTCTTCCCTTTTGTTTTTTCTTTTAAACCCAAGCCAAAAAAAATTAAATTTTTTTTTTTAACCCGGTTATTTTCATATTGATGTTTTTAAATTCATGCAAAATGAAATCGTTAAAACTTTTTTTTTTTTTTTTGTATATTGACGATTCTTTTAATTTAAGCAAAATGAAATTGTTAAAACATTTTTCCATTTTCACATTATTATGTGTTGATTGATTTAAAAAATTAAGTAACTCTATTTCTCAGTTTACTTTCCATGAGCTTTTGGATTAATAGAATTAATGTTTATAATCTTGTTTTTATGATTTTGAACTTACATGATTTGATTTGATTTGAGGTAAATATGATTATGTTAGCTAATCGGTTGTTTTTTTTCCAGGTGAGTTGTCCCGTACATAATGCAAGCTCATCACGTAAGTGTAATATCTGGACTAATTTTTTTTTTTTTTTAATTACTGTTGTTGTAGTGTAGCTGTAGTAATTGTATCAGTTATTGTTATTATTTATATTAGAATCAGTATCGCTCCCTACACCAAACTTGATCGCGTATAACGTTGAATAAAACGATGGCATAAAAAAGGTTAACCAATCAAGGTGTTTTTTTTTTTTTTTTTTTTTTTTTTTTTTTTAATTTAATTTTTTTTTTTTTTTTACAATTGATATCAATATCTTCTCAGAGAAGTTGAAGTTAAAGGTCACGAGTTTAAGACGATTATTTATATATATATATATATATATATATATATATATATATATATATATGTATATATATATTTGTATATATATATTATATATATAAATATTTATTATATATATATTTATATATTTTTATATATATATACAGTATATATATATGTATATATATACTGTATATATACAGTATATACACACACACATATATATATATATATATATATATATATATATATATATATATAGATATATATATTATAACCTTTTCTAAATGGCGATACCTTGGGTATCGCCTTGATCAGCAAAGTTACACTATTTAGGGCCACCCATACTAGGTTGATTTGCTGTGAACAATCAGTCAACAGTATCCCACCATCACCAATCCGCAGTTCGCCAGCTTGGTGATGAAAACTGGCCAAATCCCAGACTTGAATAAGGTCATACCTGAGGCCTTTGTCCTCCAGTGGCCTAGAAACGGCAGCGTTTGTTTTTATTGTTGTAGTTTTATATGTTTTAATATATATACATATATATATATATATATATATATATATATATACTGTATATACTATGTATAATATATATATATATATATATATATATATATATATATATATATATATATAAAGAGAGAATATAATTCAGTTTTGAAATTCCTCTTAAAAACTCATGGCTGGATTCTGATGTGTTGCCATCTTTGGGTCGGGAAGTTTAATCCAATATTTTATTTGACTTTTTGCATGAATCCACGAGGATTATGTCTGCTGTGTTAACTCGAATTGCATTTTAGTCCAAGTAAGTTTTAGAGAGAGAGAGAGAGAGAGAGAGAGAGAGAGAGAGAGGAGGAGAGAGAGGAGAGAGAGAGAGAGAGAGATTGTTCCTGGAAAAATTCAGAAAGAGAAAGAGAGAGATTGTTCCTGGAAAAACTCAGAGATTTTTTTTGGATAGAATTCGTATTTTGAGAGAGAGAGAGAGAGAGAGAGAGAGAGAGAGAGAGAGAGAGAGAGAGGAGAGAGAGAGAGAGAGAGAGAGAAATCGTTCCTGGAAAAATTGAGAAAGAGAAAGAGAGATTGCTCCTGGAAAAACGCGGAGAGAAAGAATTGTTCTGGATAAAACTCAGATTCTGAGAGAGAGAGAGAGAGAGAGAGAGAGAGAGAGAGAGAGAGAGAGAGAGAGAGAGAGAGAAATATTTCCTGGAAAAAATCCAGAAAGAGAAAGAGAGAGAGGAAATATTTCCTGGAAAAATCCAGAAAGAGAAAGAGAGAGATGGCTCCTGGAAAAACTGAGGGAAAGAATTGTTCTGGATAAAACTCAGATTCTTAGAGAGAG
>NC_090752.1:7524668-7539668 GCF_036898095.1 Palaemon carinicauda
AAAATAGGCCGGCGAGGAAAGTGAATAAGAAAATGAATAGAAATAAACTATAAATGAGAAGTAATAAGAAAAAAAAATGTATTTCAAGATCAGTAGCAATGTTAAAATGAAGTATTCATCTTTGCATAGATACGAGAAAATGAGTATCAAGATATTGAATAAAGAAAATGACCTCCAAGAGAAAAAGTAGAAGTTCCAGTTGAGAAATAAGTAAATAAAACAAATTATTAATTTAAGTAGCGAGGAATTTGTTAGGCAGTGTGTAACAAGGGCCTTTAACTGTAGCTAAATAAACATATCGACTAATTTATGGTTAAGTGTGTGACAAGTATTTCAGTTTTACTGTAGTGGATTGTACGGAAGTGGAGTTTTCCTAAGTGGAATGTATGGAATTTCCTTAGTGGAATTTACCAAATGGAACTTAGGTATATGATTTGAATTTTCCTTGGTGGAATTTACCAAAGTGGAATATTTCTCTTGAAATTTTCTTAGTGGAATTTACCAAAGTGGAATATTTCTCTTGAAATTTTCTGAGTTTAATTTATCGAGGTGGAATTTTCTTCCCCAGTGAAATTTACCGAAGTGGAATTTTCCTTAGCGGAATTTACCGAAGTAGAATTTTCTCTAGTGATTTTTACCGAAGTGGAATTTTCCTTAGTGGAATTTACCGAAGTGGAATTGCCGAAATATAATTTTCCTTAGTGGAATTTACGGAAGTGAATTTTACCTGTGTGAAAGTTTCCTTAGGATAATTTTACCGAAGTGGAATTTTACTTAGTGGAATTTACCGAAGTGGAATTTTCTCCAGTGGAATTTTCTCTAGTGAAATTTACGGAAGTGAAATTTTACTCAGTGGAATTTACCTAATTGGAACTGTTCTAAAATGAATTTACCGATCACATTGTTCCCATAGAATAAAGTCAAAACCAACCAGAATAGACATATTCCATTGGCAGGATTCCTTTTGGGTGGGGGGGGGGGGCGTCGGAGGGCCAGGAATAGGACCATTCCTGCGGATCAGCTGAAGATGGAACCTTTTGGAACACTCGCCAGTTCCTTTCAGGATGGTATGAGAGCCTGTTTATTTTTTTTTTTTTTATTTTTTTTTTTTTTTTTTTTTTTTTTTTTTTTTTTTTTTTAAGAGAAACTCGCTTTATTCTATTTATACACGGGTGTGTGCAACAATGTTGGGGAAGAATGATTGGTTTGAGAATTTTATGTTATTAAGTTTTCGGCTGTTTTGGGTTTTATAGTTTTGGCTGTTTAATTTATATATATATATATATATATATATATATATATATATATATATGTATATATATATATATGTATATATATATATGTATATATATATATATATATATATATATATGTGTGTGTGTGTGTGTGTATAGTACGTGTGTGTGTATATATATATTTATATATATATATATATATATATATATAAAGGGAATACCCTAACGTGGTGAAAGTGTTTGCATATCACCATGATAATCAAAGCTTTACTAAGAGCCAACCATACTAGGTTGGTCTGCTGTGAGCAACCAAACGAAATTCTCCCACCATCACCAACCCGTACAGGACAACGTGGTAATGAAAACGGGCCATATGAGAATATCCTAACATGGTGAAAGGGTTTGCATATAACCATGATAATCAAAACTTTACTAAGAGCCAACCATACTAGGTTGGTCTGCTGTGAGCGATCAGACGAAATTCTCCCACCATCACCAACCCGTACTGTCCAGCGTGGTAATGAAAACGGGCCATATGAGAATATCCTAACATGGTGAAAGGGTTTGCATATAACCATGATAATCAAAACTTTACTAAGAGTCAACCATACTAGGTTGGTCTGCTGTGAGCGATCAGACGAAATTCTCCCACCATCACCAACCCGTACTGTCCAGCGTGGTAATGAAAACGGGCCATATGAGAATATCCTAACATGGTGAAAGGGTTTGCATATAACCATGATAATCAAAACTTTACTAAGAGCCAACCATACTAGGTTGGTCTGCTGTGAGCGATCAGACGAAATTCTCCCACCATCACCAACCCGTACTGTCCAGCGTGGTGATGAAATCGGACCAAACCCCAGACATGAATAAGGACATGTTTCAGGCCTTTGTCCTGCAGTGGACAAGAAACGGCTACATTTGTTGTTGAATTTGTTTTGGTTTTAATGCTATATTTGTGTTTCACGCGAGCAATAAACAAACTGTAGATATGTCTGCAGCATTTGATACACCTTCCACACGAGGGACAACTAGTTTACTTGTATAAAACCCTCGTCCATTTCGCTGGAAACTGGTGGAAAGTTGTGTGCTCTGTCTAGACAAAACGGTAGTCACAACAGAGTTGCTTGTTTGGCCTTTTTTTAGGCCAAAAAACCTCAAATTTGGCTTTTATTTTTCTAAATTGGTTGGCATTTAGTTATAGGAAATAAGGCGGGCCTTAAGTACTATATATTTGGCCCTTTTCTACTTATGGTTTGGCCTTTTAATGTTTCTGTTGATTATATTTTGGCCTTTTCTCATTTAGAAAACCTGACAACACTGGCTCTCACACCTATTGTCTTTTAAAGGGAGACGTAGCAAGGATGAAAGTTCTGAAAATGATTGAGCGTATCAGTCTTTGTCAGTGTTATTAAATGCTGGTTTGCGTTTACTTTAATAGAGGAATGTTGCTATTCGGTTTATTTATTAGTTTCCGTTTGGTAAATAAGTTCAAAGAAGAAGTTCAAAGATAAGAAAGTCCTTTTTTTATTGTTCGATTATCATCATCATCTCCTACGCCTATTGACGCAAAGGGCCTCGGTTAGATTTCGCCAGTCGTATCTGCCTTGAGAGTTAATTCAATACTTTTTTCAAGTAGGCAGAGGAAGGGACAGAGAGACGATATGAACGGATGCAAACACCCTTATTATTAAAAAAATAAAATTGAGGGTCCCTATTTTCAAAAAAAAAAGAAAAAAAAAAGTTCATTCATCATCATCTACTTCGCGCTTCATAGTCCTCAGCCATGTAGGCCTGGGTCTTCCAACTCTTTTAGTGCCTTGTTTAGCCAGCTGAAAGTTTAAGGGTATTTTGTTTTGCCATGTATCCCTTTAGATATTAAAATAGAATCTTATGTTAGTCACACTCGCAATACGACGTTTATCCATTCAAGACATCGTTTCACGGTTTAAAGGTCACTTATGAGCGGCAGAGGGAATGTACAGTTGGCTTCATTAATTCTGGTACTTTACATAGGAAGTGAAGCAGATGTCAGTGTACCGGAATTAATGAAACCAACTGTACAATGTAATATCTTCGAGACTGGCCATCTATACATATGATCAGTACCCAGAACCCTCTTTATTCAATCTTTTTTCAATTTAGAGGTTGCTGTGGCCTGATTGGTAACGTCTCTGCCTGGTGTTTGCCAGTCGGGGGTTCAAGTCCCGCTCAGACTCGTTAGTGCCATTAGTGTCTGCAACCTTAGCATCCTTGTGAGCTAAGGTTGTGGGGTTTGGGGGAGCGTATAGGTCTATCTGTTGAGTCATCAGCAGCCACTGCCTGGCCCTCCCTGGTCCTAGCTTGGGTGGAGAGGAGGCTTGGGCGTTGATCATATAATATAGGGTCAGTCTCTAGGGCATTGTCCTGATTGCTAGGGCAATGTCACTGTCCTTTGCCTCTGCTATTCATGAGCGACCTTTAAAAACCTAAGACCAGGGAGAGCCAGGCAATGGCTGTTGATTTCCTTATAGGTAGATCTATATCCCCCCCCTCCCCCTTCCGTAAGTCACAATGGTGGTAAGATTGCGATCTCTCCTGGAAGAGATTTGTCACGTGCGGGCTGAAACTCGTGACACACGGATTCACAGTTAGGGACTATAGTCCATTTCTTTTAGCGATGCATATTTGCACTGACTCGCAGCGGTGCCCTTTTAGCTCGGAAAAGTTTCCGGATCGCTGATTGGTTGGACGAGATAATTCCAACCAATCAGCGATCACGAATCTTTTCCGAGCTAAAAGGGCACCGCTGCGAGTCGGTGCAAATATGCATCGCTAAAAGAAATGGAGTATAGTAGGTTAGTTCAACCCTGAACATTATTTTATAGATGTTTTAGAATTATGGAACGATTGAATGAGTTTAATTTTAGTGCTTGATTGTTGCAATTAATGTGTAATTTAATTTGATAAATTTTAAACTGAATTTTGAGAGAAACTGTTGTTTGAAAATGTACATTAAATAAAACCCCCATTTTTATTGAAATTGGTTAATTTTCAGTTTTCAGCTTAGTTTTAAGAAAACCTGCAGTTTGAAAATGTACATTAAATAAACTCCCTATTTTTTTGGTTGAAATTGGTTAAGAAATTGGTTACTTTTCAACTTAGTTTTAAGAGAACCTGTATATTGAAAATGTACATTAAATAAAACCCCTGTTTTTATTGAAATTGGTCAAGAAATTGGTTAAGTTTCAACTTAGTTTTAAGAGAACCTGTAGTTTACAAATGTACATTAAATAAAACCCCCGTTTTTATTGAAATTGGTTGAAAAATTGATTAATTTTCAGCTTAGTTTTAAGAGAACCTGTAGTTTGAAAATGTACATTAGATAAACCCCCCATTTTCATTGAAATTGGTTAAGAAATTGGTTAATTTTCAGCTTGGTTTTAAGAGAACCTGTAGCTTAAAAATGTCCATTAAGTAACCCCTCCCCATTTTATTAATTTTTTTTAAGAAATAGGTTAATTTTCAGCTTAGTTTTAAGAGAAGCTGTAGTTTGAAATTTTACATTAAATACTCCTCCCCCCCCCATTTTTATTGAAATTCATTAAGAAATTGGTTAATTTTCAGCTTTTAATTTTCAGCTTAGTTTTAAGAGAACTTGTAGTTTGTGAAAATGTACATTAAATAAACCCCAATTTTTATTGAAATTGGTTAAGAAATTGGTTACTTTTCAACTTAGTTTTAAGAGAACCAGTAGTTTGAAATTGTACATTAAATAAACCCCAATTTTTATTGGAAATGGTTAAGAAATTCGTTACTTTTCAGCTTAGTTTTAAGAGAACCTATAGTTTAAAAATGCGTATTGAATAACCCCTAGAATTGGTTAATTTTCAACTAAGTTTTAAGAGAAGCTGTAGTTTGAAAATGTACATTAAATCCCCCCCCCCCATTTTTATGGAAATTGGTTAAGAAATTGGTTAATTTTCAGCTTAGTTTTAAGAGAAGCTGTAGTTTGAAATTGTACGTTAAATACTCCCCCCCCCCATTTTTATGGAAATTGGTTAAGAAATTGGTTAATTTTCAGCTTAGTTTTAAGAGAAGCTGTAGTTTGAAATTGTACGTTAAATACTCCCCCCCCCCCATTTTTATGGAAATTGGTTAAGAAATTGGTTAATTTTCAGCTTAGTTTTAAGAGAAGCTGTAGTTTGAAATTGTACGTTAAATACTCCCCCCCCCCATTTTTATGGAAATTGGTTAAGAAATTGGTTAATTTTCAGCTTAGTTTTAAGAGAAGCTGTTGTTTGATATTGTACATTAAATACTCCTCCCCCCCCCATTTTTATTGAAATTCATTAAGAAATTCGTTAATTTTCAGCTTTTAATTTTCAGCTTAGTTTTAAGAGAACTTGTAGTTTGTGAAAATGTACATTAAATTCCCCCCCCCCCCTTTTTTTTTTTAAATTGGTTAAGAAATTGGTTAATTTTCAGCTTTTAATTTTTATTGAAATTCGTTAAGAAACTGATTAATTTTCAGCTTAGTTATAAGAGAACCTGTAGTTTGAAAATGTACATTAAATACCCCCCCCCCCCATTTTTATTGAAATTGGTTAAGAAATGGGTTAATTTTCAGCTTAGTTTTAAGAGAACCAGTAGTTTGAAAATGTACATTAAATACCCCCCCCCCCCATTTTTATTGAAATTGGTTAAGAAATGGGTTAATTTTCAGCTTAGTTTTAAGAGAACCTGTAGTTTGTGAAAATGTACATTAAATGAACCCTCCATTTTCATTGAAATTCGTTAAGAAATGGATTAATTTTCAGCTTAGTTTTAAGAGAACCTGTAGTTTGAAAAGGTACATAAAATAAAAACCACCTTCTTTTATTGAAAATAGTTAAGAAATTGGGTAATTTTCAGCTTAGTTTTAAGAGAACACCTGTAGTTTGAAAATGTAAATTAAATAAAACCCCCGTTTTTATTGAAATTGGTTAATTTTCAGCTTAATTTTAAGAGAACCTTTAGTTTAAAAATGTCCATTAAATACCCCCCCCCCATTTTTATTGAAATTGGTTAAGAAATTGGTTAATTTTCAGCTTAGTTTTAAGACAACCTGTAGTTTTTAAAATGTACATAAAATAAACCCTCATTTTCATTGAAATTCGTTAAGAAATTGGTTAATTTTCAGCTTAGTTTTAAGAGAACCTTTGGTTTAAAAATGTCCATTAAGTAACCCCTCCCCATTTTATTAATTTTTTTTAAAGAAATTGGTTAATTTTCAGCTTAGTTTTAAGAGAACCTTTGGTTTAAAAATGTCCATTAAGTAACCCCTCCCCATTTTATTAATTTTTTTTAAAGAAATAGGTTAATTTTCAGCTTAGTTTTAAGAGAACCTGTAGTTTGAAAAGGTACATTAAATATATTCCCCGAAAGTAGATACCCCTTTTTACTTTGTCATTCGAGTAGATTAAATAAATTAAATAACGAATAGTTAACACCTACAATAACACAATATTAAACCTGTATATTGCTACTTTATTCTGCATTACTTGTTTCACATTTAAATGGAATTCTGTGAATAATTGAATAGAGGCAGAATAATTCAGAACACGAGATTAACGCGCGGATGGGAGGAAATTGTACTGCGTGGTCATGAAACACTTGGCTAAGGAAATTAATGTCACTAACTGTTTGTAATGTAAATGATGTATGTACACGTTTGAGTTCGGTAACGCGAATTCTGTTGCTGGCAGATAATTTGATTTTTATTTGAGTTTTGTTGGGTTGAATTTTCATGAATTCTGTTACTGGCAGATAGTGTTTTTTTTTTTTTTTTTTTTTTTTTTTTCAATTTGAGTTCTGTTGGGTTGAATTTTCATGAATTCTGTTACTGGCAGATAGTTTGTTTGTTTGTTTGTTTGTGTGTGTGTTGTTTTTTTTTTGTTTAATTTGAGTTCTGTTGGGTTGAATTTTCATGAATTCTGTTACTGGCAGATGGTTTTTTTTTTTTTTTTTTTTTTTTTTTTTTTTTTTTTTTTTTTTTTTTTTAAGGCGGCTCATAAATTACAGACGCAAGGGACAGTGACATTTCCCTATCAAGCAGGACAATGCCCTAGAGACTGACCATATATACGTACATTTGATCAGAGCCCAAGCATACTCCACCCAAGCTAGGACCAAGGAAGGCCAGGTAATGGCTGCTGATGACTCAGCGGATAGACCTCTTCATTGGCTTTTCATAATTTATGCTTTATTCTTTCCACTTGCTCTGTTCGAAGTCATCAATTTATGTATAACAATGCAAGTTATTCAATTATTCAAGATTATGAATAACATATTCATTCGATTTTCAAACTCTGCATTATTCCTTCCATTATTTTTCACTTCAGATTCATCAATATGTATAATAAGTCAAGTTATTCAATTATTCAAAATTATGAATAACATCACATTCCTTAGCTTTTCAAACTGTATGGTGTACTCATTCTATTATTTTTTTCTTCGGATTCATCATGTATAACTCAAGTTATTCAATTATTCAAATGAATAAAATCATATTCATTACTTTTTCAAACTTTGTGGTGTATTCATTCTATATTTTTTTTCTTCGGATTCATCATGTATAACTCAAGTTATTCAATTATTCTAAATTATGAATAAATTATGCATTACCTTTTCAAACTTTAAGGTGTACTCATCCTAATATATCTCCCTCCCTGTCTAATTCCTGTTAGTATTCTAGAAGTTTTATTCCAGCTGTTACCAAGTTGTGGAATGATCTTCCTAATTGGGTAGTTGAATCAGTAGAACTTCAAAAGTTCAAAGTTGGAGCAAATTTTTTTTATGTTGACCAGGCTGACATGAGTCTTTTTTTTTTAGTTTATTTATGACATATCTGTTTTTGACGCTGTTAATAGTTTATATAGGACATATCTGTTTTTGACGTTGTTAATAGTTTATATAGGACATATCTGTTTTGACGCTGTTACTGTTTTTAGAATGATATATTGTTAATTTATTCTCATCATTTATTTATTTCCTTATTTCCTTTCCTCACTGGGCTATTTTTCCCTGTTGGAGCCCGTGGGCTTATAGCATCTTGCTTTTCCAACTAGGGTTGTAGCTTGGATAATAATAATAATAATAATAATAATAATAATAATAATAATAATAATAATAATTTTCTACTGCATATTTCTTCCGCAGTTCGGATTAACGTTAGTAATTTTAATGCGAATTCTCGCAACGTACTATAAATTTCGTTGAACTAATTTCCCCTTTGTCTGTGCTTGAAATTGTATATAGAAATCCTGAGTGAAATATATATCAAAGCACTGAATACTCTTTCGAGGTGTTATTTCAAAGCGACGCTTTCCTAAGCCAAGATTATCTGGGCGAAATGATTTTGTCGTGTAATATTTAATGTTGGTAATAATAATGATGATAATGATAATAATAATAATAATAATAATAATAATAATGATAATAATAATAATTGATATAAATAATAATGATAATAATGATGATAATAATAATAATGATAATGTTAATAATATTTGATATTAATAATAATAATAATAATGATAATAATAATAATAATAATAATAATAATAATAATAATAATAATTGATATAAATAATAATAATAATAATAATAATAATAATAATAATGATAATAATAATTACTTGCTAAGCTACAACCCTAGTTGGAAAAACAATTCTATAAGCCAGAGGACTCCAATAGGGAAAATAGCCCAGTGAGGAAAGAAAATAAGGAAACTACAAGAGAAGTAATTAAAAACTGCACCAAAATATTTTAAGAACAGTATCATTAAAATAAATCTGTTATACATAAACTATAAAAACCTTAACAAGACAAGAAGTGAAATAAGATAGAATAGTGTGCCCGAGTGTACCCTCAAGCAAGAGAACTCTAACCCAAAACAGTGGGAGGCCATGGTACAGAGGCTATGGCAGTACCCGAGACTAGAGAACAATGGTTTGATTTTGGAGAGTCCTTCTCCTAGAAGAGTTGCTTATCATAGATAAAGAGTCTCTTCTACCCTTGCCAAGAGGAAAGTGGTCACTGAACAATTATATTGCAGTAGTTAACCCCTTGAGTGAGGAATAACTGTTTGAAATTATACTAATAACAAGAACAAGAAGAAGAAGAACAACAACAACAACAACAATTAGAAAAGCACTGAGATTGCAGACCTTTGCCACCGCAGCTTATCTCTCGAAACCAGCTTGCCTTTCCCAGAATCAATTTAGACCATAGGCGTATTTGAAGTATTTGTGACAACCATGTGCGAACTTGGGGTTAAGGTTAAGGTTAATTCGGTCGAACTTTGGCTCGACCTTGACCTTGACCTTTGACTTAGGGCTTTCAAAATTGAATCCCTTCCTAGTCTCAACTTAAAAATGAATCCCTCAAAGTTTCACTACTCAGTGAGTAGAATTGTGGACAGGAAGTTCTTCACAAACAAACAGACAAACAGGGGTGAAAATATAACCTACTCCCAACTTCGTTGGCAGGGGTAATAATAATAATAATAATAACTAGAGGAGCATCCAGTAGAGCGCAGACCTACTCCGCGGCAGCTAATTTTTCGACCTTTTGATTGATCTTGACCTTTAACCTTAACATGTATTAATTGGCGTGGATTTTCATACACTCGAATATGAAGCAAATTTGAGGTCTTTGTGACAACAATGTCCAAACTTATTTTTGATTACGTGAATTGAACATTTTACTTGACCGTGACTTTGACCTTCCAAAATTTAATCATATCCAGCTTTTTATATAACAGTTAATCCCTGCAAGTTTCATTACTCTACGATTAAAATTGTAGCTGTTCACAAACACATAAACATGGGGTAAAACATAACCTCCTCCTAACTTTGTTGGCGGAGGTACTACTACTACTACTACTATTACTACTACTACTACTACTACTACTACTACTAATAATAATAATAATAATAATAATAATAATAATAAATGATGAGAAAATGTATTATGAACCTGTCGAGACAAGACATGGCTAAGCAAGACGTAATTCCCAGAATGGTATAAATAATATAATTGTCCTTTGTAGCTACATCACTTCCACGATTGTTTTGCTTCTATTCAGCTTTTATATGTCATTTCGGGAGACTCGGGGAGGACAGTGGCTTTGTTAAAGAAAAGCGAGGAGATTTGCTATCACGTAATTGGTGCAATAACGATAGTAATTATTATTTTATTTCCTTCAAGGTTTGGGAGAACAAAAGGGAATTGTGTGTTTTTATGATTTTGTATTACACACATTTATATATATATATATATATATATATATATATATATATATATATATATATATATATATATATATATATATATATATTTTACTATTATTTTATTTCCTTCAAGGTTTGGGAGAACTAAAGGGAATTTTGTGCTTATGATTTCTTTACACACACATTTATATATATATATATATATATATATATATATATATATATATATATATATATATATATATATATGTATATATATATGCGTGTGTGTGTGTACATTCATTACAATTTTAAATTCAAAATAGCTTTCTGTGAAATTGGTCATTTCAAATTGTATCACCTACAGATCTTATATATGTGTACATACACACGCAGACACACACACACACACATATATATATATATATATATATATATATATATATATATATATATATATACATATATATATATATGTATATGTATACATATATTTATATACATATTGTATATTTATGTATATATTTATCATAATGTTTATGTGTGTACATTAATTAAAATCTTAATTAGTGTCCAGTAAAATATGGCATTTCACATAGTATCACCTAAATATCATCGCAGCTTGAATATGATTTAAAAGAAAATCCATTGCAGTTGTATCCAAGAATATGATAGTCTAAATACAATTCTTTTCCTCTTGTTAGTGGCGGATTTCTGAAAAATTTCATATAAGTTTGTGGAGTTTTGAAAGAAAGAGAGGATTAGGTATAAAGAATCCTCCAGTTTACACAAGGGATCAAGTTTTTTTTTTTTTTTTTTTTTTTTTTTTTTTTACAGTAAAATCCGAAGAATTTATTTATGTATTTTCATAAATATATTTTGTAGGATTGGGTAACAAGTGAGTTGATTTTGAAATAGATCTTGGTATGATTTCAAGCCTCTCTTGGCCTTTTGATTTCAGCATCATCATTGTCTCCTCCTCATATCTGTTTTTGATGTTGTTAGTAGTTTATATATGACATATCTGTTTTAACGCTGTTACTGTTTTTAGAATGATATATTGTTAATTTATTCCCATAATTTATTTATTTCCTTATTTCCTTTCCTCAATGGGCTATTTTTCCCTGTTGGAGCCCTTGGGCTTATAGCATCTTGCTTTTTCAACTAGGGTTGTAGCTTGCCTAGTAATGATAATAATTTTACGCCTATTGACGCAAAGAGCCTCGATTAGATTTCTCCAGTCGTCTCTATCTTGAGCTTTTAATTCAATACTTCCCCATTCATCGTCTTCTACTTCGCGCTTCATAGTCCTCAGCCATGTAGGCCTGGGTCTCCCAAATCTTCTAGTGCCTTGTGGAGCCCAGCTGAACGTTTGGTGAACTAATCTCTTGGGGAGTGCGAAGAGCATGCTCAAATCATCTCCATATACCCCTCATCATGATCTCATCCACATATGGCACTCGAGTAATCTCTCTTATACTTTCATTTTTAATCATGCCCTGCCATTTAACTCCCAAATCGACTAAATCTATTGGAGATTATTTCATTGTCATACCATGACTCATGTCCATAGAGTAACACCGATCTCACTAAATTGGTATATAGTCTGATTTTTATATGTAATTTCAGGTGATTTAATTTCCAAATTTTACCTAGTCACTGTCTGATTTGCTTTTATCAATCTTCCACTAAACTCTAATTCTAAAGATCCTGTAGAGGAGATCATAGTTCCTAAATACCTAAATGATTCTACCTCATTAATCCTTTCTCCTTCCAATGATATTTCATCTTCCTTTGCATACTCCGTTCTCATCCTCTCTGTCTTTCTTTTATTTATATTCAGCCCAACCTTGTGTGATATTTCATGTATTTTGCTAACAAGGACATCATCATCAGCATACTCTAAGTCTGCTAAGTTCCTATCACCAATCCAGTCCAATCCTTCTCCACCATCCCCAGGTGTTCTTTGTATTACAAAATCCATGAGGATAAACAATATAGGTGACAACACATTCCCTTGGAGTACTCCGCTGTTCACTGGAAATTCATGTGATAAGACTCCATTAACATTAACTTAGCACTTGCTATGCTCGTGACCAGACTTAATCAAATTTTCATATTTAAGAGGAATTCCATAATAACGCAGGACTCTCCACAAAATTGACCGGTGCACGCTATCAAACGATTTTTCATAGTCCACAAATGTCATCAAAAGAGAATTTTTATATTCTACGCATTGCTGTACATCTCAAAATGTAAATTTGGTCAGTGCAACTTCTACCTTTTCTAAATCCTGCTTGTTCATCTCTCAGTTTTTCATCAATCTTTTGATTTAATGATGGTAAATTGAAATCCCAATCAGTAATGGCTAATTGTTACAGTCTCACAGGTAAGGAGAATTTAAAAAAGGTCCGGGTACGATTTCAAGCCTTTCTTGGCCTTTTGATTTAATGATGGTGAATTGAAATCACAAACAGTAATAGGTTATTTTTACCGTGAATTTGTTAATCATAGTTAAGCAGATTTTGAAATAAATCTGGGTATAGTTTCAACCTTTTTTGGCCTTTTAATTTAACGATGATGAATTAAACTTTTACAGCCTTTTTTCTGTAATTAAAAATTATTTACCATTTCATATCTGTTTGTTATGCAACATTTCGTTGTGCAAAAAGATGGTAGCGAATTATATGAATGCGGTTTTTCCCATTTTAAATGATATATTTATAACAATTTGAAGAATTACTTCTTTCTATTGGTATGACTTTCGAAAGCTCCATCAAAAACTGATGAAAGTCTATACATATGTATACACAATGTATGTATAGGTGAGCGTTATATATGAGTGTATATCTACGTATATAAATACATGATTATAATATATATATATATATATATATATATATATATATATATATATATATATATATATATATATATATGTATGCACCTAACACCAGCCACCCGTTGAGATACTACCGCTAGAGAGTTATTTGATCCTTTGACTGGCCAAAGAGTTCTACATTGGATCCCTCTCTCTGGTTAAGGCTCATTTTTCCTTTGCCTACACATACACTGAATAGTCTGGCATATTCTTCACACTTCTCTGTCGTCACACCTTGGTAAGGGTAGAAGAGCCATTTTAGCTATGGTAACCAGCTCTTCTAGGAGAAAGACACTCCAAAATCATAGTGCCATAGCCTCTGTACCATGGTCTTCCACTGTCTTGGGTTAGAGTTCTCTTGCCTGAGGGCACACTCGGGTACACTATTCTATGCTGTTTCCTTTCCTCTAGCTTATTTTTTAAGTTTTTGTAGTTTACATATGAAATACCTAATTTAATGTTGCTGTTCTTAAATCAATTTATTTTTATTGTTCATTACTTCTCTTGTAGTTTATTTATTTCCTTGTTTCCTTTCCACACTGGGTTATTTTTCTCGGTTGGAGCCTTAGGTCCTATAGCATCATGCTTTTCCAACTAGGGTTGTAGCCTTGCTTGTAATAATGATAATGATAATAATAATAATAATAATAATAATAATAATAATAATAATAATAATAATAATAATAATAATGATAATATGTATGTGTATATAGTTATATATATACATATTTATACATGCATTCATATTATGTTTATACATAGTTATACATGCATTCATATTATGTTTATAGAAAGTTATACATGTACATATACTGTATCTATATACATATAATAATACACTGGTAATCATATTAAACCATTTCAATTCAATAAACAGCCTTCCAGTATGGATGTTCTAACGCAGAATTTTTTTCCCCTATCCGAAGTGACAAAGAATGATTTTTTTTTTTTTTTTTTTAGCCCACATCACAGTCTCTCGTTGAATGATGCTCAGAATTTAATTGTCATTTCCCACTGAAGGCGTCAGTCACGTGATCTGTCACAGTCAGATTGGTCTCGGCCTATTTCAGAATGCGAATATTATTTTCAGAGGATTTTTTTTTTGCCTTGTTTGCGAGGTATTATTCGATGGTGTGATGTTATTTTTTTGTTGATTTATTGTTTTGGGATTTATATATCATTTGTTTCTGTTTTAGCTTTTCTGTGTGTGATGTGTTGTTTGATTGTGTGTGTAAATGTATATATATATGTACTGCATATGTACATGTGTATATATATACATACGGAGCCAAGCTCTTGTCTTTGTGTGATTTCGCCTGGGGCTCTGATCCCGAGGTCGTTAAGAGAATCCAGACATTAATGTATCAAAAATATATATGGCTTATTTGAATATGAAAAACACGTAAAAATGTGCAAAATTTATCATTAATTGAATGCCAAGTAACAAACTACCAATTAGCTACGATGGTGAAGATGGGTTGATTTCAATTCTAAGTACAAAATACCTAAATTCGACAGGTATAAGTACAGAAGAATTGTCATTGACTTTTATCTTTCTTCGTAGCCAAGTGGCTTAGTCACTGTCTATACAAGCTTGCCGACCAGGGTTCGATTCCCGGCCGGAGCCAAGCTCTTGTCTTTGTGTGAT
>NC_090752.1:7544668-7552168 GCF_036898095.1 Palaemon carinicauda
ATCTTCCCACAGCGTCTCCCATCCAAGTCTTCAGAGACAAGAGAAGCCTTTCAACTCCCTAATTAAGTCCCCCGTCTTAACTGTTTTAGTTAATTGATCGCTAATTATGTCTCACATAATAAGATTTGTGGGGATACGGTGAACTAATTACAAACTCTAGCTAGCATAACAGCATAACATCTTATCCATTACAGGCCCTGCGATCGTTAGAGCGGGATTAGGACGTTGCAGGTAAGGCCATGCTACGAAGGAAACGGGTCTCTGTGAATAATGATAGAGGGGTAAGCGCCGAAGGGCTTGGCTGAGGTCAAAGGCTCGGTTTTGGGTGTCATTGTGAGGTTTCCATATAGAGTACTTCGTGGTTAGCTCAACGGCCTGTCATTTAGGAGCTTCATTTGACTCGGCTTGTTTGTGGAAGGTTTTGGTTAGCTGACCAGGTTCAGGTTCAAATTCCGCCTCCCAGGTTCAGGTTCAGGTTCAGGTTTTGACTCTTCAGGTTCAGGTTCTGCCTCCCCGGGTTCAGCTTCAGTTTGATTTTCCGCCTCCAAAATTCAGGCTTAGGTTCAGGTTCAGGTTCAAGTTCTGGCTCTTTAGGTTCAGGTTCTGCCTCCCCATGTTTATGTTCAGGTTCTGCCTCCCCAGGTTCAGGTTCAGGTTGATGTTCCGCCTCCAAAATTCAGGCTTAGGTTCAGGTTCAAGTTGTGGCTCTTTAGGTTCAGGTTCTGCCTCCCCATGTTTATGTTCAGGTTCTGCCTCCCAGTTTCAGGTTCAGGCTCTGCCTCCCAGTTTCAGATTCAGGTTCTGCCTCCCAGTTTTCAAGGTTCAGGATCTACCTCCTATGTTCAGGTTTAAGCTCTGCCTTCAAGGTTCAGGTTCTGACTCTTCAGGTTCACGTTCTGCCTCCCCAAGTTCAGGTTCAGGTTCAGTTTGATTTTCCGCCTACAAAATTCAGGCTTAGGTTCAGGTTCAAGTTCTGACTCTTTAGGTTTAAGTTTTGCCTCCCCATGTTTATGTTCAGGTTCTGCCTCCCAGTTTCAGGTTCAGGTTCTGCCTCCCAGGTTCAGGTTCTGCCTCCAGTTTTCAAGGTTCAGGATCTAACTCCTATGTTCAGGTTTAAGCTCTGCCTTCCAGGTTCAGGTTCTGACTCTTCAGGTTCACATTTTGCCTCCCCAGGTTCAGCTTCAGGTTCAGTTTGATTTTCCGCCTCCAAAATCCAGGCTTAGGTTCAGGTTCAAGTTCTGGCTCTTTAGGTTCAGGTTCTGTCTCCCCATGTTTATGTTCAGGTTCTGCCTCCCAGTTTCAGGTTCAGGTTCTGCCTCCCAGTTTCAGGTTCAGGTTCTGCCTCCAAGGTTCAGGTTCTGCCTCCGAGGTTTAGGTTCTGCCTCCAGTTTTCAAGGTTCAGGATCTACCTCGTATGTTCAGGTTTAAACTCTGCCTTCCAGGTTCAGGTTCTGAATCTTCAGGCTTAGGTTCAGGTTCAAGTTCTGGCTCTTTGAGTTCAGGTTCTGTCTCCCCATGTTTATGTTCAGGTTCTGCCTCCCAGTTTCAGGTTCAGGTTCTTCCTCCCAGTTTCAGGTTCAGGTTCTGCCTCCAGTTTTCAAGGTTCAGGATCTACCTCCTTTGTTCAGGTTTAAACTCTGCCTTCCAGGTTCAGGTTCTGAATCTTCAGGTTCAGGTTCTGCCTCCCCCAGGTTCAGGTTCAGTTTGATTTTCCGCCTCCAAAATTCAGGCTTAGGTTCAGGTTCAAGTTGTGGCTCTTTAGGTTCAGGTTCTGCCTCCCAATTTCAGGTTCAGGTTCTGCCTCCCAATTTCAGGTTCAGGTTCTGCCTCCCATGTTCAGGTTTAGGTTCTGCCTCCCAGGTTTAAGGTCTGCCTCCCTAGGTTCAGGTTGTGCCTCCAATGTTCAAAGTCAGGTTCTCCCAGGTTCAGGCTCTGCCTCCAATGTTCAATGTCAGGTTCTGCCTCTCCAGGTTCAGGTTCAGAATCTACCTCCTGAGTTCAGGTTCAGGTGCTGACACCCCATGTTCAGATTGTGCCTCCCAGGTTTATGTTCAGGTTTTGCCTCCCAGGTTCAGGTTCAGGTTCTGCCTCCCAGGTTCAGGTTCAGATTCTGGGTAGAGGCATAATAATCCAGCGATTTGAGTTTATCTATTATATTTTGTCTTCTTCACATCAGGTATAACATTTCCACTTCACTAAATGAGAAATATCACGATATTTCCTTCAAGTCCTCTTCGTAAGGTTTATGCAATTCAATTAATTCATTTATTTTTTTATTATATCCCTCCAAAATAACAAAAAATTAATGAAATATTCTTCCTTATTTTACAAATTACTCTCAAATAGAAACGTGAATATAGTGGAAAAATACCAATACAAGATCAGCTGTTTGAATACACCATCAACGATGAAACCAACATTTTTTTTATTTTTATAGGTGTTCTTGTTTACTAACGTTCAAGTTCTTGTTTACTAACGTTCAAGTTCTTGTTTACTAATGTCTAATTGACTTAGAATGATGTAGATAAATTTATCATTTATTCCTGAAATATTTTTTTTTTTCGTCATGCTTTTCTATCAAATAATGATTTTTAGTCCAGTTGTGAACATACTATTATTGTTTTTTAAGCATATTTTTTTTCGTTAGCTCTTATATCCTTCTGGAAATCTCTCTCTCTCTCTCTCTCTCTCTCTCTCTCTCTCTCTCTCTCTCTCTCTCTCTCTCTCTCTCACCGTAATAATTAGTTGGAAAATACCATAGAAGAGTAATGAATGAAAAGTTATTTTTTTATATTAATCGTATTGTTACTAAAATTCCTAATATATAAAAGCTGGTCTCTCTCTCTCTCTCTCTCTCTCTCTCTCTCTCTCTCTCTCTCTCTCTCTCTCTCTCTCTCTCTCTCTCAATTCATTACAGTCTAAATGGTATTGACCATCCATCACACAGAAAGTAATAACATCGGTGATATCAAACCTTTCCAAACTTCAAAACCTTCTGAAAAGCAACGTAGATTCGACCTCCAGTTCATAATGCAAATGATTTTCTTGCGGCAACATTAATTCATTAAATTAATTCATTGTCAGGGGAAACCTATTGTAATTGATTATACTAATTATTCTTGCTATCGCCCCCCTTGCATGTTATGGCTTTAACGTTGGAAATGATTTCACATTAACTTTTTTTTTTTTTTTTTTTTTTTTTTTTTTTTTTTTTTTTTTTTTTTTTGGTAGATATGAAACCCTGTTCGAAAGTTCATTTATTGCTTCACGAGACTTCGAACTGGTGTGACGTATTTTATATGAAATATATTTCAAGGGAAATTATACTAAAGTTGTTGATAATTATTTTATTGATATTACAAATTTCATAAGTGTTGAATTTAACCCTTCTGTTGAAGTTAATAACTAATAAATTGCCAAGATTGTTATCATTTGCATAAAAGATAAGAATACATTCATTTACAAATATTTATTTACTTATATATTTATTTCTGAAGAATTCTATGCAAATTAAAATTTTTTTTATGTATTTATTATAACTCCATCGAGCACGAGTACTTATGGTGTGCGCTCAACTTCGTGTAAGCAGGATTAATAATAGTCAATTCTTTTTAGCGAGGCAGATTTACACCCACTCGCAGGGGTGCCCTTTTAGCTCGGAAACGTTTCCTGATCGCTGATTGGTTGGACGAGATAATTCTAACCAATCAAAGGAAACTTTTCCGAGCTAAAAGGGCACCCCTGCGAGTCAGTGCAAATGCGCCTCATTAAAAAAGATTGAGTATAGTGTTATTGTACCTATTCTGCACCAATGGTCTTTTATCTATGGTCTTTGGCCCTCAGATTTTAATGCAGGCAACCTTTTGGTTTTAAAGGTTTAAAGGCCACTCATGAATGGCAGAGGCAAGGGAAAATGACATTGCCCTACCAAGCAGGACAATGCGCTAGAGACTGACCATATATACATAAGATCAGCGCCCCCACCCCCTCTAAGCTATAGTCAATTCTTTTTAGTGAGGCAGATTTGTACCGACTCGCAGGGGTGCCTTTTTAGCTCGGAAACGTTTCTTGCTCTCTGATTGGTTAGAATTATCTTGTCCAGCCAATCAGCGATCAGGAAACTTTTCAGAGCTAAAAGGGCACCGCTGCGAGTCAGAGCAAATGCACCTCATTAAAAGAAATTGAGTATAGGACCAAGGAGAGCCAGGCAATGGTTGCTGATGACTCAGCAAGTAGACCTATAGGCTCCCCCAAAATAACGACAATCTATTAATGCACTTTAGGTCAGCGAATGCTGATATCACGAGCGACTATTAAACTATAGTCAATTTTTTTTAGCAAGGCAAATTTGCACCGACTCGCAGCCTTTCCCTTTTAGCTCGGAAAAGTTTCCTGATCGCTGATTGGTTGGACGAGATAATTCTAACCATTCAGCGATCAGGAAACTTTTCCGAGCTAAAAGAGCACCGCTGCGAGTCGGTGCAAATCTGCCTCGCTAAAATAAATTGACTATAGTCTGTCATGCAATAGCTGCTGAAAATATGATATTTTCGTCATAGCGTATTTGATGTTCAACTTTTAAATAAACCCTTTGATGTTATTTTGGCAATACTGTCCTTTAAATGGCCGCTCTTCTTATTGAAGTGTTGGTATTTATTTTTTATTTTTACTGCCATTTATGAACAAAATTTCCTTTGATCCATGACCGGTTATGAATTAAATTGATAACTCCATTTCTGCTGATTGTTCAACGATTAATTAGAGTTTCTGTTCTTTAAAAATAATATTCTTTACTTATAGAATATTCTTTCAAATATTCGATAACTCTATTTCTGTAAGTAATTGAATAATTAATTTTTTTTTTTTCTTAATGGGTGCCTGAAAACCTTAAATCAATTAATCAATCAATCTTTTTTCAAAATAATACTATTCTTTATTCAAAGAATATTCTTTCAAGTATTCGGTAACTCTATTTCCTTAGATAATTCAATAATTATTTAGAGTCTCTGTTCTTTATCAAAATGATAATATTCTTTATTCAAAGAATATTCTTTCAACCTATTCGGTTACTACATTTCTGTAGGTAATTTAATAAATAATTAGAGTTTCTGTTCTTTTTTAATAATATTATTCTTTACTTAAAGATTATTCTTTCAACTAATCGGTAACTATTTCCGTAGATAATTCAATAATTAGTTAGAGTTTATGTTCTTTTTCAAAATAATTACATTCTTTATTCAAAGAATATTCTTTCAAATATTCGGTAACTCTATGTCTGCTGATTATTCAATGATTAATTAGACTTTCTGTTCTTTTTTCAAAATAATACTATTCTTTATTCAAAGAATATTCTTTCAAATATTCGATAACTCTATTTCTGTAAGTAATTGAATAATTATTTTTTTTTTTTTTTTAATGGATGCCTGAAAACCTTAAATCAATTAATCAATCAATCTTTTTTCAAAATAATACTATTCTTTATTCAAAGAATATTCTTTCAACTATTCGGTTACTCTATTTCTGTAGGTAATTGAATAATTAATTAGAGTTTCTGTTCTTTTTCCAAAATAATACTATTCTTTATTCAATGCATATTCTTTCAACTATTCGGTAACTCTTATTTCCTTAGATTATTCAATAATTAATTAGACTTTCTGTTCTTTTTTCAAAATAACACTATTCTTTATTCAAAGAATATTCTTTCAAATATTCGGTAACTCTTTTTCCTTAGATAATTCAATAATTATTTAGAGTCTCTGTTCTTTATCAAAATAATAATATTCTTTATTCAAAGAATATTCTTTCAGCTATTTTGTAACTATTTCCTTAGATAATTCAATAATTAATTAGTCTATGTTCTTTATCAAAATGATAATATTGTTTATTCAAAGAATATTCTTTCAAGTATTCGGTAACTTCATTTCTGTTGGTAATTCAATAGTTAATTGGACTTTATGTTGTTTTTCAAAATAGTAATATTCTTTACTGAAGAATATTCCTTCAGTTTTCAGGAAAATATAGTGAAAAATTCAAATGTGGTTGTTAGAGAAATTATGTTTTGTTAGTTTGCAAAATTTAATTACATTAATTTGCTGGAATCTTGCAAAATTGAATGGCATGCTGGGCAATATAATTCAAAAGTTATACATATTTTTTAAGGAAAGTTTTATCTTTTCATCTGCAAATGTATCGCTCTTTTCTTAATGTAGTTAATACAGGCGTTGCGAAATCCAGACTCAATGTGTAAATATGTTTAATTGCAACAGCTTCAGTAGTTTTCATTTCCTCTTTTTGTTTATAAAGTGACAAGCCCAGAGAAGGTTGTGATTCAAAGGCAGGATGAAAGCAACTGACTAACTTTATTACAGAACACTCGCCTTTATATACAAAAACTCAATGCAACAGGAAATTTCCTGTTCAACCGACACTGCACCGGTTAACAGTTAACGGTGAGAAAAACAGACATGTTATTTCAGGTTCAGTGCAACAGGAAATGTCCTGTTCAACCGACGCCGCACCGGTTAACAGTTAACGGAGAGAAAAACAGACATGTTATTTCAGGTTCAATCCAACATGAAATTTCCTGTTCAACCGACACCGCACCGGTTAACAGTTGACGGTGAGAAAAAGAGACATGTTATTTCAGGTTCAATGCAACAGGAAATTTCCTGTTCAACCGACGCCGCACCGGTTAACAGTTAACGGTGAGAAAAACAGATGTTATCTCAGGTCCTTGTCAGAGCGAGGGGAGAGCGAAGATACAAGCATAATATATTCACAAAATGAAATGTCGTTACTATGTACGATCGTGTGACACACGGTTGGTACAGTAACGTCCTTGCCTGGTGATCGCCAGACTGCGGTTCCGGTCCCGGTCAAACTCATTAGTTCCTTTGGTTGCTGTAACCTCACCATCCTTGTGAGCTAAGTATAGGGGGTTTGGGGGAGCCTATAGGTCTAGCTGCTGAATCATGAACAGCCATTACCTGGCCCACCCTGGTCCTAGCTTGGGTGGGGCGGGGCCATGGGCGCTGATGTTATGTATATATGTTCAATTTCTAGGGCATTGTCCTGCTTGCTTGGGCAATGTCCCTGTCCCTTACCTCTCCCATTCATGAGCGACTTTAAACCTTTTAATCAAATTTTTGTTTATGAAAAGCTTTATTCGTGTATTCAATTGTAATTTCAGGATGCGCTTATCTTACCATATTTCAAAAAAGGACTTTGCCTTGGCCAGGTCAAGCCAATTGGTAATTGCTAATAGTACTGTAAAGTTACAATGTGAAGATGGATTTGGTTAACTATAAAATATTTAGTGTCTTATAACCTTTCATTATTATTATTATTATTATTATTATTATTATTATTATTATTATTATTATTACTTGCTAAGCTACAACCCTGGTTGGGAAAGCAGGATGCTGTAAAACCAGGGGCTCCAAACAGGGGAAGTAGCCCAGTAAGGAAAGGAAAAAAAGAAAAAAAATATTTTAAGAGTAA
>NC_090752.1:7557168-7564668 GCF_036898095.1 Palaemon carinicauda
CTCTCTCTCCTCTCTCTCTCTCTCTCTCTCTCTCTCTCTCTCTCTTTCTCTCTCTCTCTCTCTATACGTGCGACCTAAATTTAGCATGTATTTGCTTTAGATTCCATCAAAGCAGACTGAGAAAGCAGTTCTCTTTCAAATGAAGTTCCAGAGTAGGGTAATCCTGGATTCTGTTGAAAGACAACCAGCTTCTAAGGCTTTGTAGACAATCTCATAAGATGACCAAGAAATGTCTGCGAACTCTTAATTTCATTTAAAGGGAAACTTTATTTTTATTTTACCGAGGCAGCGAAAAAGGTTTTTCTTTTCCGTCTCCAAATGATACTTTTGAAGTAACTGACATCGATGTATGGTGTCACATGAAGACTGAAGTTTCATTGACGTCGCTCAATTTTATCGACCTCTGATGTCAGGTTGTGATCATAGATCGATCATCATCAACTTTGTCTATTTTGAAGGTCCATGCTAACCCTCTCACTCTCTCTATCTCTCTCTCTCTCTCTCTCTCTCTCTCTCTCTCTCTCTCTCTCTCTCTCTCTCTCTCTGTCTGCCTCTCTCTCTCTCTCTCTCTGTCTGTCTGTCTCATATTAGATGCTACAAAATAATTTTTAGTTGTCAAACCTGGCTAATGATGTGTAAAGTAACATCTCTCTCTCTCTCTCTCTCTCTCTCTCTCTCTCTCTCTCTCTCTCTCTCTCTCTCTCTCTCTCTCTGCTCTTATTAGATGCTACCAAACCATTTTAGTTTTCAAACCTGTCTATTGATTTGGAGTGTAAAATCTCTCTCTCTCTCTCTCTCTCTCTCTCTCTCTCTCTCTCTCTCTCTCTCTCTTTGCTCCTATTAGATGCTACAAAACAATTTTTAGTTCTCAAACCCGCCTAATGATTTGGAGAGTAAAATCTCTCTCTCTCTCTCTCTCTCTCTCTCTCTCTCTCTCTCTCTCTCTCTCTCTATCTCTCTCTCTCTCTCTCTCTCTCTCTCCATCTTTTGTAGTAAATATCTTTTTTTTATTTGAGTAATATTATGTAGTGTTCCTTTCAGAGCTGTGAGCGCTTTCTCGTGGTATTATTAATAAAAACTTGCGTAATAGGATGTGCTAATCATGAAAGACTATTAAAAGGGATTATATTTAAAAATATATATTTAAAATCTCACATTTCATCAATCATGCATCATAAAACACTAGTATTTATAAAGCAAACAGGGAAATGTTGCAAAAGTTTATTATTGTTTACAAATGCGTTCTAATCATGTTTAGTATTGTTGACATTTTATTCATTGTCTTTGAAATGGCATTTTGTTGTAACTTAATACCAGGACGTATTTTCATGTATCCAAGATGATTTGTAAAATTAGATTATAAATGTTAGTGCAGTAAGCCATCGGCTTGTAATATATATGGCTATACAGGCTAGGCGGTATATCTTAGTAATCCATTATTATTATTATTATTATTACTACTACTATCCAAGCTACAACCCTAGTTGGAAAAGCAAGATGCTATAAGCCCAGGGGTTCCAACAGGGAAAAATAGCCCAGTGAGGAAAGGAAATGAGGAAATAAATAAATGAAGAGAACAAATTAACAATAAATCATTCTAAAATAAGTAACAACGTCAAAACAGACATGTCATATATAAACTATTAACAACATCAAAAACAAATATCTCATAAATAAACTATAAAAATACTCATGTCCGCCTGGTCAACAAAAAAGCATTTGCTCCAACTTTGAACTTTTGAAGTTCTACTGATTCAACCACCCGATTAGGAAGATCATTCCACAACATGGTCACAGCTGGAATAAAACTTCTAGAGTACTGCGTAGTATTGAGCCACGTGATGGTTATACAAGCTATGGTAAGCAGCTCTTTTAGAAGAAGGACACCCCAAAATCAAACCATTGTTCGCTTGGGTAGTGCCATAGCCTCTGTACCATGGTCTTCCACTGACTTGGGTTAGAGTTCTCTTGCTTGAGGGTACACTCGGGCACACTATTCTATTTTGTTTCTCTTCCTCTTGTTTTGTTAAAGGTTTTATAGTTTATACAGGAAATATTTATTTTAATGTTGTTACTGTTTTTAAAATATTTTATTTTTCCTAGTTTCCTTTCCTGATGTGGCTATTTTCCCTGTTGGGGCCCCTGGGCTTATAGCATCTTGCTTTTCCAACTAGGATTGTAGAATAGCAAGTAATAATAATAATAATAATAATAATAATAATAATAATGATAATAATAATGAACAACTTGGTTGAGTAAAGAGAACTTTGGGTGTGGAGGAAATGCCTTCCCCTCCCCCCTAAATCTCGATGAAGTCACTGGCACAGGGTGACGGATTGGGTTTAAGGCGATAGACAAGATGTCTTTTCGGCTTCTACTCTCGATGCCTGGCGGATGATCTTACTGGAATTAGTATGGACCGGCAGGGGTCATATGCCTAAGATAGGCACTGCGCATCACAATGAACTGGATATCCTTTGATGCATCTAGCCAATGAATCCTCTTGAGGCACTTTGCGTCAATAGGCGTAGGAGATGAGGACGATGGTAAAGCTAATATATGTGATAATTTCGTCTTGTTTACTGGTATTTCTTACGTTTTCAGTTTAAGTTTTAGTAATATTGTCGAAGGACTTTATTTTAATGTTATTGTTCTTAAATTTCTCTCTTAGTTTTTCCTTATTTCCTTTCATCAATGGACTATTTTCCCCGTTGGAGACCTTGGGCTTATAGCATCCTGCTTTTCCAATTAAGGTTGTAGCTTAGCAATTATTAATAATAATAATAATAATAATAATAATAATAATAATAATAATAATAATGATGATGATAATGATAATAATAATAATAATGTTGATAATGATAATAATAATAATAATTATAATAATAATAATAATAATAATAATAATAATAATAAAGGAAAACAGTTGGGTCGTTCAAGTTATTTTTTTTTCTTAAGGGATATAGTGATTTGGTACCAATTTAGGGACTAACATCATATACCCTCAAATGTCAGCACAATTCCTGTATACAGGTTTTGTCCATTTTATTTTTATGATTATATAGGTACTAGTAAAGGTAACTGCGCTTTAGTCATTACAATATTTAAATTATACGCTCTCAATAACACACACATATATCATCTTTATCATTATCATCATCATCATCACTTCCTACGCCTATTGACGCAAAGGGCCTCGGTTAGATTTCGCCAGTCGTGTCTATCTTGAGCTTTTAATTCAATACTTCTCCATACATCATCTCCTACTTGAGCTTCATAGTTCTCAGCCATGAAGGTCTGGATCTTCCAACTCTTCTAGTGCCTTGTGGAGCCTAGTTAACAGTTTGTGGAACAAACACACACACACATTTATATATATTTATATATATATAAACACACATATATATATATATATATATATATATATATATATATATATATGTATATATATATATATATATATATATATATATATATATATATATATATATATATATATATATATATATATATATATATAAAACACATGTCTTATGTATGTATGTACTGTATGTATACATAAAGTGACCGTTCAGTAAAAGGAAATAGGTAAAACGCTCCTCTGTGGTGTATGTTTTTTTTTTTTTTTTTTTTTTTTTTGGTCTAGAATATTACCATGATTTATTTTTCTCTCCTTTTCTCGTATTTCGTGTCGGAAATAAATATACGTCCTTAAAATGCCGTATTATCCACACAGGCACTTTGGGGGAGGAGTGATAATAACCCCCCAGCCATGTTTATATCTCTAAAGGAAGCTAATATATACGACTTGACGATTATGAGGATGAAATAACTTTATAAAAGGAGTTTCTAAATATTAAATTTCCTTAGATTTCCTTCGTGGAATTATATTCCCAGGGTATTTACTTTCTCGTGTAAGTGGCTCACGATTTCAGAAGGCAAAACTCGCTCTCTTGACATGATGAATGTACATTCAGCGTGACGAGCCGGGTATGAATGCATTGCCTCGAGTCCTGAATGAGAGGCTGAAGGGATCTTTCTTATCTCCAGGGATGTGTACTAGTTTACGCCAGGTTCTAAGTTAGCGTCCAGACAGTTTTTTTTTTTTTTTTTTTTTTTTTTACGTCAGGTTCCAAGTTATCGTCTAGACTTTTTTTTTTTTACGTCAGGTTCCAAGTTAGTGTGTAGACTTTTTTTTTCTTTCTTTTTTTCTTTTTTCTTATGTCAGGTTCTAAGTTAGCGTCTAGACATTTTTTTTTCCTGAAAGTGCTCTGATTTATATAATGGTATCTCACAAAAATATTCTCTGTTAAATTTCCTGGGTTTTATTTGATGACTTGCTTATTATCATGTATTTTTTGGTATTTATAAATGTTACTGATAGTTTTTGAGAATATAACTTTTTCATTAATTGTTTTGTGATATAAAAGTTTTATTTAGTTTTACATCTTTGTTTTAGTTTATAGTGAATATATCCTCTCTCTCTCTCTCTCTCTCTCTCTCTCTCTCTCTCTCTCTCTCTCAAGAATTCGCACCCCACGCTGTTCTTTAAAGAAATGTACAGACCACTGGGCTGTTCTTGAGCATATATCATTTGAATTGTAATTCATGTATAGTTTGTGTGTGTGTATATAAATATATATATATATATATATATATACTACACACAGTATATATATACATATATATGTATGTATGTGTATATATATATATATATATATATGTATTTGTATATATATATATATAATGTATATATATATGTGTGTGAGTCCGTGTGTATATATACACACATATATATATATATATATATATATATTGTATATATACACACGGACTCACACGCATATATATACACATATATATATAACACAAATACACACATATATATACACATACATACATATATATGTATATATATATACTGTGTGTAATATATATATATATATATATATATTACACACAGTATATATATACATATATATATATATATATATATATTACACACAGTATATATATATACATATATATGTATAAATGTATATGTATATGTATATATATGTATTTGTATATATATATGTATATATGTGTGTGTGTGTGTGAGTCCGTGTGTATATATACATATATATATATATATATATATATATATTCTATATTAATATGCATAAATATATATGTATATATATGTATATATATGTATATATATATATATATATATATATAAACGTGTCTTGTGTATGTATGTATGTATATATAAACTAGCCGTTCAGTAAAAGGAAATAGGGAGAACTCTCTTTGTGGCTTTTTTTTTTTTTTTTTAATATTACCATGATTTATTTTTCTCTCCTTTTCTCGTAAATTGTATCGGAAATAAAAACACGCCCTTAAAATGCCTTATTTTCCACACAGGCATTTTGGGGAAGGAGTGATAATAACCCCCCAGCCATATTTATATCTCTAAAGGAAGCTAATATCTACGACTTGACGATTATGAAGACGAAATAACTTTATAAAAGGAGTTTCTAAATATTAAATTTCCTTAGATTTCCTTCGTGGAATTATATTCCCAGGGTATTTACCCTCTTGTGTAAGTGGTTCAAATTTCAGAAGGCAAAACTCGCTCTCTTGACATGATGAATGTACATTCAGCGTGACAAGCCGAGTATGAATACAGTGCCTCGAGTCCTGAATGAGAAGCTGAAGGGATCTTTCTCATCTCCAGGGATGTCTACTAGTTTACGTCTGGTTCTAAAGTTAGCGTTTAGACTTTTTTTTTTTTTTTTTTTTTTTTGAAAGTGCTCCGACTCGTATAATGGCTTCTTGCAAAAATAATCTGTTAAGTTTCATGTTTTTTTTTTTTTTTTTTTTTTTTTTTTTTTTTTTTTTTTTTTTTTTTTTTTTTTTTTGCAAAAATGTTCTCTGTTTAATTAATTGATTAACTTCTTTTTTTTTTTTTTGCTCTGATTCATATAATTGTTTCTTGCAAAAATATTCTCTG
Organism: Palaemon carinicauda; assembly: GCF_036898095.1. Classification (NCBI taxonomy): domain Eukaryota; kingdom Metazoa; phylum Arthropoda; class Malacostraca; order Decapoda; family Palaemonidae; genus Palaemon; species Palaemon carinicauda. Next base: position 7,563,164 of record NC_090752.1, read on the forward strand.
TTAAATTACATATGTTTTATTTGATGACGCATATTATCATGTATTTTTTTTGGTATTTATAAATGTTCCTGATAGTTTTTAAGAATATAACTTTTTCAATATTTGTGTGTACATTAATCGTTTTGTGATATGAAAGTTTTATTTAATTATACATTTTTGTGTTAGTTTATGGTGAATCTCTCTCTCTCTCTCTCTCTCTCTCTCTCTCTCTCTCTCTCTCTCAAGAATTCGCAGTCTACGCTGCTCTTTAAAGAAATGTACAGACCACTGGGCTGTTCTTGAGCATATATCATTTGAAGGTAATTCATGTATAGTTTGTATATATATATATATATATATATATACACACAGTATATATATACATATATATGTATTTATGTATATATATGTATATGTATATATATGTATATGTATATATATATATATATATATATACACATATATATATATATGCATTGATGGATTATGTGTTGATAACTAAAAGAATGTTTGGAAGATTGAAAGACGTGCACGTGTTTAGGGGTATGGCTAATGGTATGTCTGATCATTTTTTGGTGGAAGGAAAATTAGTTGTAGCAAAAGAGTGGGGGAATAGAGTAGGTGGATGTAAAAGGGAGCTAGTGAGGGTTGAAGAGCTAATAAAACCGGGGGTAAAAAGTAAATATCAGGGAAGGTTGAAAATGGTATATGACGAGGTGAGAGTAAGAGAAACTGGTAATTTAGAGGAGTGGAAGTTAGCAAAAGAAAATTTTGTTGGGATTGCAAGTGATGTATGTGGCAAGAAGGTTGTTGGAGGCAGCATGAGGAAGGGCAGTGAATGGTGGAATGAAGGAGTGAAGGTAAAAGTGGAAGAGAAAAAGAGGGCTTTTGAAGAATGGCTGCAGAGTAATAGTATAGAGAAGTATGAAAAATATAGAGAGCAAAAGGTGGAAGTAAAGCGCAAGGTACGTGAGGCAAAGAGGGCAGCTGACCTGAGGTGGGGTCAGGGACTGGGTCAGTCATATGAAGAAAATAAGAAGAAGTTTTGGAAAGAAGTGAAGAGAGTAAGGAAGGCCGGCGCAAGAATTGAAGAGACAGTGAAAGATGGAAATGGAAGGTTGTTAAAAGGAGAGGAGGCAAGGAAAAGGTGGGCGGAATATTTTGAAAGTTTGCTGAATGTTGAGGATGATAGGGAGGCAGATATAATTGCTGTTCCAGGTGTTGAGGTGCCAGTGATGGGAGATGAGAATGAGAGAGAGATTACAATAGAGGAAGTGAGGAGAGCACTAGATGAAACGAGAGTAGGAAAAGCATCTGGAATGGATGGTGTGAAAGCTGAGATGTTGAAGGAAGGGGGTGTGACTGTACTTGAATGGTTGGTGAGATTGTTTAATGTGTGTTTTGTGTTGTCAATGGTACCAGTAGATTGGGTCTGTGCATGTATTGTACCACTATATAAGTGTAAGGGAGATGTGCATGAGTGTTGTAATTCAAGAGGTATTAGTTTGTTGAGTGTAGTTGGAAAA
>NC_090752.1:7569668-7582168 GCF_036898095.1 Palaemon carinicauda
TATTATATATATATATATATATACACACATATATACATATAGATGCATTTATGTATGCATATAAGGTTACATGTAATCATATATATGCATTTCAATATCTATAATCATGTATATACGTTTGTGTATATATACACACATTATATATATATATATATATATATATACACATACATAAATCATACACAAAGTATATATAAGAATATACGGAATTTTTGTATTTTTAGACCAAATTCTCTATGTCGTAACTTCTGCAATATTTCTGGTCTTAATACTGATGCCATTTTCAACGTATCTTGAAGAATTCCACTGAAATGCCTCAAGTGAGATACTGTCATTAAACTTCGTTGCAATATTGAAAGTAAAATCTAAATTGAAGCTGCTGGCGAGAGAAAGCTTCTGTAATAATTCTCAAAGCTTCTTACTATGAATAGTAAATTAAGCTTTGTGGACGGGAGTGGAGTCTCTCTCTCTCTCTCTCTCTCTCTCTCTCTCTCTCTAGTAAATGAAGCTTTGTGGACGGGAGTGGAATCTCTCCCTCTCTCTCTCTCTCTCTCTCTCTCTCTCTCTCATAAATGAAACTGTGGACTGGAGTGGAGTCTCTCTCTCTCTCTCTCTCTCTCTCTCTCTAGTAAATGAAACTTTGTGGATGGGATTGGAATCTCTCTCTCTCTCTCTCTCTCTCTCCCTCTCTCCCTCTCTCTCTCTCTCTCTCTCTCTCTCTCTCTCTAGTAAATGAAACTTTGTGGATGGGATTGGAATCTCTCTCTCTCTCTCTCTCTCTCTCTCTCTCTCTCATAAATGAAACTGTGGACTGGAGTGGAGTCTCTCTCTCTCTCTCTCTCTCTCTCTCTCTAGTAAATGAAACTTTGTGGATGGGATTGGAATCTCTCTCTCTCTCTCTCTCTCTCTCTCTCCCTCTCTCCCTCTCTCCCTCTCTCTCTCTCTCTCTCTCTCTCTCTCTAGTAAATGAAACTTTGTGGATGGGATTGGAATCTCTCTCTCTCTCTCTCTCTCTCTCTCTCTCTCTCAAATTTACCCTGTCCTTCATATGTTTGTTTTCTTTTGTCTCTAAGCTTTCCTTTTCAGTATTTGTTTTCTCTTGTGTAGACAAACAACAACAAATGTTTGTCGCCTTTTGCTTCAGGGAAACGAACTATTGATGCTTAAGGAATGGTCTTTTAAAAGACACTATCAAAAGAAAACTCTAGATGAAATAATTGTATTTCGATTGGAAAATTGACGATTTTTTTATTATTTTGTTTATTTTATTTGTTTTCTATGATGGTTACTTTTTATTAAAAAGGCTGATGAAAATACCAACATGAAAAGTAATTTACAGTTTTTATAATCTCATTACTTTATCATTTATATATTTAATTGTCTATTTTTTTCCCCACTAGGCTATTTTCCCTTGGGCTTGTAGCATCCTGCTTTTCCAATTAGGGTTATAGCTTAGCAATTAATGATGATAATAATGATGATGATGATGATGATAATTCATAAATTATTCTGGTTTTTCACTTTTGACAATAAACAAGAATTTCAAGTTTTTTTTTTTTAATGTAAACAAGAATATCAGGGGCTATTTAAGAAAGTAAACAGGAATTTCAAGTGTCCTTTGTTTACTGTAAAAGAATTTCAAATGTCCTTGTTGCATGTAAACAGGAATTTCAAGTGTCCTTTGTTTACTGTAGACAGGAATTTCAAATGTCCTTGTTGCATGGAAACAGGAATTTCAAGTGTTCTTTGTTTACTGTGGACAGGAATTTCAAATGTCCTTGTTACATGGAAACAGGAATTTCAAGTGTCCTTTGTTTACAGTAGACAGGAATTTCAAATGTCCTTGTTGCATGTAAACAGGAATTTCAAGTGTTCTTTGTTTACTGTGGACAGGAATTTCAAATATCCTTGTTACATGGAAACAGGAATTTCAAATGTTCTTTGTTTACTGTGGACAGGAATTTCAAATGTCCTTGTTACATGGAAACAGGAATTTCAAGTGTCCTTTGTTTACTGTAAACGAATTTCAAATGTCCTTGTTGCATGTAAACAGGAATTTCAAATGTCCTTATTGCATGTTAACAGGAATTTCAAATGTCCTTGTTGCATGTAAACAGGAATTTCAAGTGTCCTTTGTTTACTATAGACGGGAATTACAAATTTACTGCCTGATCTTTGATCAGACAACATATATTACGTTTAAAATGCCTCCAGAAGACTAAAATTGCTCCAAGATCTTGACTCAGGCAGCATCTAAGATTTTAAAAACGCTTCCAGAAGACTGAAATTACTGCCAGATCTTTAACCATACAACATGTATTACGTTTAGAATCCATCCAGAAGACTAAAATTGCTCCAAGGTCTTGACTCGGACAGCATCTATAATGTTTAAAAACGCTTCCAGAAGACTGAAATTACTGCCAGATCTTTGATCGTACAACATTTACGTTTCAAATGGATCCAGAAGACTAAAATTGCTCCAAGATCTCGACTCAGCATCTATAATGTTTAAAAACGCTCACAGAAGACTGAAATTACTGCCAGATCTTTGATCACACAACATATATTAACGTTTCAAATGCATCCAGAAGACTAAAATTGCTCCAAGATCTCGACTCAGCATCTATAACTTTTAAAAACGCTTCCAGAAGACTGAAACTACTGCCAGATCTTTGCGTAGACGGCATCTATCACGTTTATAACGCTTCTAAAAGGCGACAACTGCCAGCTGGATTTTCCTGTTACACAAAGCGTTCAATTGTTATTCAGTTCCTCTTTTGTCCTTATCACTGGTCCGCACACGGGGGCATTTGTACCATGATTAGGGGAATGGCCAGCCTAACAGCGTCTGCTAATCTCCTGACATTAGGGAACTGTCAGGTTCCATTATTTTTGTCCGGATGGTTTGGACAACGTTGTTTTTATTTTTTTTTTATTTTTTTTTTTAAATAAATTTTTTTTATTTTTTATTTTTTTATTATTACTTGTTTTTTTTTAAAAAATAATTTTGTTTTTTTATCAGGTACTTGAGTTGTGTTGGGTACTTGAAGTGCAATAACCCTTTCCATATTTTACAAAATTATAATAGGGTTATATATTCAAGATAGTAAATTTGGTAAATTTTCCTTTTTGCGATTATTAACGAACATATATATTAGAGAAAAACAATAATTGAGAGAGAGAGAGAGAGAACTAATTGATAATTAAAAGGTACTGAATTAAAAGAAAAAAGTTACCTTTCAATTAAAAAGGCTAGATGTAACTTCTACTGGATTTTTAATATATTTCCAAATGAAAACGTATGTCATCTGATGGATAATAAAAAATAGACGTAGAGATAACACGAACTGAATAAACAAGATAATTTGAACAGGAGAAGCAAGATAATTCGGAACAGACGATGAGATAACACGAACAGAAAAAACAAGATAACTCAGAACAGACGAGGAGATAACACGAACAGAATAAGCAAGATAACTTGGAACAGACGATGGGATAACACGAACAGAATAAACAAGATAATTCCGAACAGAGGAGGAGATAACACGAACAGAATACACAAGATAACCTGAAACAAACAAGGAGATAACACGACCAGAATAGACAAGATAACTCGGAACAGACGAGGAGATAACACGAACAGAATAAACAAGATAACTCAGGACAGACGAGGAGATAACATGAACAGAATAAACAAGATAACTCGTAACAGACGTAGAGATAACACGAACAGAATAAACAAAATAACTCGAACAGAGTACACAAGATAACTCCGAACAGACGAGGAGATAATACAAAGAGAATAAACAAGGTAAATCAGAACAGACGAGGTACAGTAATCTGTAGAGCGTGTCTTCCTAAATGGACGTCGTATTACATTGACAGTTACAGATATGTAGAAGCTTATCCGAGACTGATATGGGTTGTCAGAGGAAGGACACTGATTTAACATTAGGATTTGAATAGAGAGAAGAATTAAGGTATGTGTAACCCATGTTAATCCTTGTCAGTGATATGTAATCGCTCGCTGTTTTAGTTACTATGTTAGGCTGTAGTTTTGGTATGGAGAAAGTAGTATTTACAGGTAGGGGCAGGCAATGGCTGCTCATGACTCAATAGGTAGACCTATAGGCTCCCCCAAAACACCCCATACTTAGCTCACAAGGATGGTGAGGTTGCAGACACTACAAGAAACTATAGGGCTTGAGTGGGACTCTTGCTGTTTTAGTTACTATATTAGGTTGCATTTTTTATATTGACAAAGTAGTATTTACTGGTAGGGGCAGGCAATGGCTGCTCATGATTCAACAGATAGGCCTATAGGCTCCCCCAAACCACTCCATACTTAGTTCACAAGGATGGTGAGGTTGCAGACACTACAAGACAACTATAGGGCTTGAACGGGACTCTTGCTTTTTCAGTTACTATATTAGGTTGTATTTTTTATATTGAGAAAGTAGTATTTACAGGTAGGGGCAGGCAAGGGCTGCTCATGACTCAACAGGTAGACCTATAGCCTCCCCCCATTTTTAGCTCACAAGGATGGTAAGGTTGCAGACACTACAAGAAACTATCGTTTTAGTTACCATATAAAGTTGTATTATTGATATTGACAAAGTAGTATTTACTGGTAGGGGCAGGCAATGGCTGTTCATGACTCAACTGGTAGACCTATAGGCTCCCCCCCCCCTTCCTTAGCTCATAAGGATGGTGAGGTTGCAGACACTACAAGAAACTATAGGGCTTGAGCGGGACCTGTTTTAGTTACTATATTAGGTTGTAGTTTTGGTATTGAGAAAGTAGTATTTACTGGTAGGGACAGGCAATGGCTGCTCATGACTCAAAGGTAGACCTATAGGCTCCCCCAAACCACCCCATACTTAGCTCACAAGGATGGTGAGGTCGCAGACACTACAAGAAACTATAGGGCTTGAGCGGGACCTGTTTTAGTTACTATATTAGGTTGTATTTTCGATATTGACAAAGTAGTAGTTACTGGTAAGGCCAGGCAATGGCTGCTTATGATTCAACAGGTAGACCTATAGGCTCCCCCAAACCTCCCCATACTTAGCTCACAAGGATGGTGAGGTCGCAGACACTACAAGAAACTATAGGGCTTGAGCGGGACTCTTGCTGTTTTAGTTACTATATTAGGTTGTATTTTTTATATTGACAAGGTAGTATTTACTGGTAGGGGCAGGCAGTGGCTGCTCATGACTCAACAAATAGACCAATAGGCTCTCCCAAAACCCGACCCCCCCCCCCATTCTTAGCTCACAAGAATGGTGAGGTTGCAGACACTACAAGAAACTATCGAGCTTGGGCGGAACTTGACACCCAGTCAGATAAACAAAATGCAGGGATGTTACCAATAGGCCACCACAACACTTAGCATGAAGAATGTTAACTCCAACCCCCCCTCCCCTTCCTGAGCTCACAAGGATGGTGAGGTTGCAGACACTATAAGAAACTATCGAGCTTGAGCGGGACTCGAACCCAATCTGGCAATCACCAGACAGGGACGTTACCAATAGGCCAACACAACCCTTAGCATGAAGATTATTATCTCCAATGACGATTTGGTCTTTAATTTTGCCATGCCAAGTGGTATGAGAAACCAGAATTACTGTATCCATACCTAAAATATGACGTTAATAATAACAAGCATTGAGGCTTCTAGTATCTCATAAAAGAGCGAGAGGCAATATATCTAACTGCTGACAGTAATGGTAATGGTGTCTTTATTTTTATGAGTGACTGTACTTACGTACCGTCGTGAAGCCGGGATTAGGACACCATAATTAAGCTTACTTATGGAAGTCATTTGGGGTAGATGGTAGCCCTGGCTGCATGAAGGTAAATCTATTGTCTGTTACCAAAAAACTGATATTATTGCATAAATAATAATAATAATAATATTATTATTATTATTATTATTATTATTATTATTATTATTATTATTATTATTATTATTTTCGATTGCTAAGCTACAACCCTAGTTGGAAAAGGAGCATGTATATACATTGCCTTTTATTTAACAATGTTTTTGAAATTTTTGTATATAAAATTCTGTATACAGATTTGCCTTTTATATTTTTACACTCGTGATTGTATTCGTTTGCTTATTTTATTTGTTTTGTATATGCAAATTTCTTTAAAGATTTGCCTTTTATATTCTTATATTCTTTCCCTCCTGTTTATATTCGTTTTCTTATTATATTTGCATTTCAGGTTTAATTTTGTAAATCGGTTATAGAATTAATTTTTTTTTTTTTTTTTTTTTTTTTTTAAAGTAGCAATACATTCTCAGCCTTATAAACGTTTAATGTAACAATTCTTGCCCACATGATTATATTCGTTTTTTTATTATATTTGCATTTCAGGCATGATTTTAAAAATCAATTTTAGGAATTATAATTTTTTTTTTTTTTTTTGAAGTAGCAATACATTCTGAGACTTCTAAACGTTTAAGCTAATAATTCTTGCCCTCATGTTTATATTTGTTTGTTTATTATATTTGCATTTCAGATTTTGGTTTTATAAATCAATTATGAGTGTTTTTTTTTTGTTTTTTTTTTTTGAAAGTAGCAATAGATTCTGAGACTCCTAAACGTTTAAGGTAATCATTCAGGTTTAGACTGAACACAATATTAAACAGAATATACAAAAAGCGGCCTTGTGTATATTCCAAGTTTATTTTCCTTTCACGGTCGATACCACACGCTTAGCCTTAAACATGTTTTCTCATCCCTTCCGAAAAAAAAGGACAATAAACCCGAGGATATATTCCCTTCTTGCATCACAACAAAGAAGAAGTCTGTGAATGGTTTACCCCTTGATGGGTCGTTTAGCGTATGAAGAGCCCTCCCCCTTACCCCCCCTCTCTCTCTCTCACTCTCTCCCCCGGTGGTACATATCGTCCCATATTGCACCGACGGTTATGTAAACGACGTGTGTGTGTGCTGTTGGGGGTAATTTAGCGCCCTTCATCCGGGAGTTTTTGTTTATACCTTCGAGTCAGGGTTGCCAGGTTGGCCTTTTTTCAGGCTAAAAACTTCAAATTTGACCTTTTTTTTTTAAATTGGTTGGTCTTTAGCAATATGTTAAAAAAAAGGTTGGCCTTAAATGCTATATATTGGTTTTATTTAACTAATGAGTTTGCTTTTAGCAATATCATTAAATAAAATGCTATCTTTTTGGCTTCTTTTTTTACCAATGGGTTGACATTTTAAAGCTCATTAAAAAAAGGTTGGCCTCAAATCCTATACTTTTAGCTTTTTTTTTTACTAATGGGTTGGCATTTTTAAGCCCATAAAAAAAGGTTGGCCTTCAAATGCTTTATTTTTGGCTTTTTTTTACTAATGGGTTGGCCTTTTAAAGCTCATAAAAAAGGGTGGGCCTTAAATACTTTATTTTTGGCTTTTTTTTACTAATGGGTTCGCATTTTAAAGCTCATAAAAAAAGGGTGGGACTTAAATTCTATATTTTTGGCTTATTTTTACTAATGGGTTGGCCTTTTAAAGCTGCAGTTAATACGAAGTTGGCCTTTTCCTACTTAGAAAACCTGGCAACCCTGCTTCAAGTAGGAGAAGGAGGAAGAAGGTTATAGGTTCGAGGAATAGGTTGGAGGGGGAGAGGGGGGTAGGGGGAGGGGGGGAGAGTTTACGATCGGAGGAAGAGATAGGCAAGGATAATGGTTCTCGTTTTATCATCGTCAGTCATCACCGATATGTGTGGTGGTGTCTTGGCGGTCTTTGCTTATGTTCTTTTTTCTACTTTCCAAACCCATTGAGAAGATGGGCTGCATTTTTTTTTAATATTACGCATTTGTTTGAAAAGTAATATATGAAATTTTATTGTATTTTCTTATCTATACAATTATTGTGATAATCTATATAGTTAAAAACAGAGACTGAGCCTCAATATTTCTTTTATCAATTTAGGGTGCAAAGAATATGTTGTGATTTTCAAATAATGTTTGAGGCGAATCTTAAGTATTTGATTAGAAATAATATATGAAATTTTATTGTATTTTTTATCTATAATTTTTTTTTTTTTTTTTTTTTTTATCAATTTAGGGTCCAAAGAATATGTTGTTATTTTCAAATAATGTTCGAGGCGAATATTACGCATTTGTTTAAAAATAATATATGAAATTTTATTATATTTTCTTATCTATACAATTATTGTGGTAATCTATATTAGTTAAAAACAGAGACTGATCCTCAATTTTTCTTTTATCAATTTAGTGGACAAAGAATATGTTGTTATTTTCAAATAATGTTTGAGGCGAATATTACGCATTTGTTTAAATATTATATTTGAAATTTTATTATATTTTTTTAATCTATACATTTAATTATCTTGCGGTAATCTATACCGTTTAAAGCTGATGTTTTCTTACTTCCAAAACCCTTGGAAAAGCTTGGCTGGATTTTTTTTTTTATCAATTTAGGGTGCAAAAAATATGTTATTTTCAAATAATGTTGGAGGCAAATCTTAAGCATTTGATTGAAAATAATATATGAAATTTTATATTTTCTTATCTATGCAATTAATTATTTGTGATGATCTATTCTATACAGTTAAAAACTGGAGAAGCTGAGCTGCAATTTTATTTATTTTTTTTTTTATTTTTTTTTATCAATTTAGGGTACAAAGAATGTTATTTCAAATAATATTTGAAGACATTCTTACGCATTTGTTTGAAAATATATGAAATTTTATTATATTTTCTTATTTACACAATTATATATATATATATATATATATATATATATATATATATATATATATATATATATATAAATCTAGGGTGCAAAGAATATGTTGTTACTTTCACATAATGTTTGAGGCAAATCTTACGCATTTCTTTAAAAATTATATATAAAATATTAGTATATTTTCTTACTATACATTTAATTATTTGCAGTAATCTATACAGTTAAAAACTGGAAAAGCTGAGCTCCTTTTTTTTCAATTTAGGTTGCAAAGAATATTTTATTATCAAATAATATTTGAGGCGAATCTTACGCATTTGTTTAAAAATAGTATATGAAATTTTAGTATATTTTCTTATCTATGCAATTAATTATTTGTGGTAATCTATAAAGTTATAAACCGGAGAAGCTGAGCTGCATTTTTTTTTTAATCAATTTAGGGTGCAAAGAATATGTTGTTACTTTCAAATAATGTTTGAGACGATTCTTACGCATTTGTTTAAAAATTATATATGAAATATTATTAGACTACATATAATTTTTTATCAATTTAGGGTGCAAAGAATATGTTGTTATTTTCAAATAATGTTTGAGGCAATTCTTACGCATTTGTTAAAAAATAATAAATAAAATTTTCGTATATTTTCGTATCTATACATTTAATTATTTGTGGTAATCTATATATTTTAAAACTAATGGGGAATAAGTTCACGTTGGCTTGTAAGACAGAATAGGAATTAGTTAGATCTTGAAACAGGGTCGCAAATAAATTTGTAATTGGGAAATATCTGTGTAAAATGCATTTTCTTGTTATTTATTATCATCATCTCCTCCTACACCTATTGACGCAAAGGGCCTCGGTTAGATTTCGCTAGTCGTCTCTATCTCGAGATTTTAATTATATCCTGCTTTTCCAACTAGGGTTGTAGCTTAGCTATAATAATAATAATAATAATAATAATAATAATAATAATAATAATAATAATAATAATAATATTAATAAAAATAATATAATAATAATGATAAAATGATAACAATAATAATAATAATAATTAATAATAATAATAATAATAATAATGATAGTGTTAATAATAATAATAACAAAAACAACAACAACAGCAACAATAATAATAATAATAATAATAATAATAATAATAATAATAATAATAATAATAAATGGTCAGTCTCTAGGATATTGTCCTATCCCTTGCCTCTGCCATTCATGCGCGACCATTAAACCTTCTTGTAAATTGAGACATTTGCCGATTAATGAGTTTATGAATTTGGGTTAGACGAAAACTATCCCCTTCACCCAAGAGAATTGGGTCTGTTATAAATAATGTCCAATCCCAATTAAGTTCTCCAAGTTGCTTTTTCTTGTGTCATGTCATAAGTTTATAATCTTTATTAATTCCTCAGTTGTTTACGAAAAGAGGAGACTCCCCATGTATTATTATTATTATTATTGTTATTATTATTATTATTATTATTATTATTATTTTTGTTTATTATTATTATTATTATTATTACTATTTTTATTATTATTATTATTATTATTATTGTTATTATTATTATTATTTTTATTATTATTTCTGTTATTGTTATTATTATTATTATTATTATTATTACTATTTTTATTATTATTATTATTATTATTATTGTTATTATTATTACTATTTTTATTATTATTATTATTATTACTATTGTTATTATTATTGTTATTATTATCAATATTATTACTATTATTATTATTATTAATATTATTCCATTTCTGTTATTATTATTATTATTATTATTATTATTATTATTATTATTATTATTATTATTATTATTATTATTATTTGCTAAGCTACAACCCTAATTGGAAAAGCAGGATATGCTATAAGCCCAGGGGCTCCAACAGGGAAAGTAACCCAGTAAGGATAGAAAATAAGGAAAAATAGAATATTTTCGGAACAGTAACATTAGAATAAATATTTCCTATATAAACTATAAAAACTTTAACAAAACAAGAGGAAGAGAAATAAAATAGAATAGTGTGCCCGAGTGTACCCTTAAGCATGAGAACTCTAATCCTAGACAGTGGGAGATCATGGTACAGAGATTAATTTCTCAGAAGTGTGTGTGTGTGTGTGTTTTTTTTTTTTTTTTTTTTTTTTTTTTTTTTTTTTTTTTTTTACATAAAGAGAAAACTCCTCACGTCAGACTTCGAGTACATGATTACATTTTATGTACGTGTTTGCGTATGTAATTGTGTTTTGCATGGTATACAACGTATTTACGAACTTCCGTATAGCAACACACGTCTAATTTATATCTTACCTGCGCTCTTCCGGTTACGTCGTAAATGGTCATTAGCGAATGTTCCCCTGGTAATATTATAATTTTTCACCTTCATGAGAGTCATTTATTTGGTTTCCAGTGAGGTCATTTAATTTAATACCTTCTGGGAATTTACATTGCAATATTTGTAAGCTAGAAGGTACACTTATTTATTTTCCTCTTTTTTTTCAAGTTTTTATAGTTTATATATGAAAGATCTAATTTGATGTTATTACTGTTCTTAGAATGTCTTATTTTGATTACTAATTGCTTTTCTTGTAGTTTATTCATTTCCTTGTTTCTTTTCATCACTGGACTATTTTTCCCTGTTGGAGCCCTTGGACTTATAGCATCTTGCTTTTCCAACTAGGGTTATAGCTTAGCTTGTAGTAATAATAAAAATGAAAGGGTTTGTGTATCGCCATGATCAGCAAAGCTGTACTAGTCAGGGCCATCTATACTCGATTAGTTTGTTGTCAGCGATCAGATAAAATTCTCCCACCATCACCAATCTGCAGTGGCCATCGATGGTGATGAAAACTGGCCAAACCCCAGATATGAATAAGGACATGTCTTAGACCTTTGTCCTAAAGTGAACTAGAAACGGCTGCATTTTGTTGTTGTTGTTGTTGTTGTTGGTGTTGTTGTAGTAGTACAGTACAAATAAAATGTCTTTTTAACCAGGTTTAATCATTATCACTAACAATGAAAATATAGCGAAAGTACAGGTATTTGTTAACTAAATAATCTCTCGTGTTCCTTTCAATTTTTTTTCCATTCGTTTTTCTCATTCTTTCCGGCTCCCTGGTTTTTTTTTTTTTTTTTTTTTTTTTTTTTTTGCGTGTTCCAGCGATTGGTGTCATCGAGATTCCTCACATTCGCGCAATTTTCGATTTTTTCTCCTTTTTTATTTGATTGATTTCGCTCTCGTGTTTGCTGGAAATTTGCACTACAAAGGGAAAGCGACATACAGGGGAATCCTATTCTGCATTCCGCTTTTGAGATCTCGTCTGTTTCGGGGTATAAACGATTGAATCCTGTTACACTGACATACTCTCATATCTGGCTTTGGTACGTAAATACGTGCTTGTGTTGACGTACATTCGTGCCAAGCTTTTGTGTGTACGTGCATACTATAAGTATACATACTTATGTTTTGTTTATGTAGTTGTATTACATATATTTTCACATTCATACAAACTAAATTCTAAAGATCTATAAACGATTGGATCACGTACCTCTGACATACTCTCATATTTGGCTCTGGTACGTAAATACGTGCGTGTGTTGACGTACACTCTTGTCAAGCGTGTGTGTATAAATACATGCTGTAGGTATATACCTTCGTAAGCATACGTATGTTTTGTGTATAAATGGACTTTTATATAGTAATATTAGTTTTTTTTTTTTTTTTCTTTTCATTCTATAGATGTTACACTGATATACTTTCATATATTT
>NC_090752.1:7587168-7589668 GCF_036898095.1 Palaemon carinicauda
AATGACTTCAAATACTTGTACAGATACATGCACGTCAAAATGTTCTCAAACAGACAGACATACATGCACAAACACACACATATATATATGTATATATATGTGTTATATATATATATATATATATATATATATATATATATATATATATATATATGTATATTTATGTATGTATGTATGTATATACAAATAAATATATATATATACATATATACATATTTGTATATATATATATATATATATATATATATATATATACACACGTATGTAATGTATATAAATATGTATATACATATATATATATACTATATATATATATATATATATATATGTGTGTATATATATATATGTATATATATATATATATATATATATATATATATATATATATATATATATACAAATATGTATATATGTATATATATATATATATATATATATATATATATATACAGTATGATCAAATAACCAATCAAATAATTAACCTTAATTGTTTGTTTACGTGAGTGATTGGATAAGATGAATCAAAATGTATATATAGGAAATGCAGTTAAACACAGACATTTATTTTTGATTTTCAATGTCAGTCTGGTATTAGAAAGGATGTAAAAGGATATTTGGTAGCCCCCGATAAGGTTTCAAGTGTAATTAATACTTCTCCACTCATTATCTCCTCCTTCGCGCTTCATAGTCCTCAGCTATGTAGGCCTAGGTCTTCCAACTCTTCTAGTGCCCTGTAGAGCCCAGCTGAACGTCTGGTGAACTAATATCTCATGGGGAGTGCGAAGAGCATGCCCAATCCAACTCCATCTACCCCTCAGCATGATCTCATCCTACTCCTATTGACGCAAAGGGCTTCGGTTAGATTTCGCCAGTTGTCTCTATCTTGAGCTTTTAACTCCATACTTCTCCATTCATCATCTCCTACTTCGCGCTTCATAGTCCTCTGCCATGTAGGCCTGGATCTTCCAACTCTTCTAGTGCCCTGTAGAGCCCAGCTGAACGTTTGGTGAACTAATCTCTCTTGGGGAGGGCGAAGAGCATGCCCATACCATCTCCATCTACCCCTCAGCATGATCTCATCCTACTCCTATCGACGCAAAGGGCTTCGGTTAGATTTCGCCAGTCGTCTTATCTTGAGCATTTAAATCAATACTTCTCCACTCATCATCTCCTCCTTCGCACTTCATAGTCCTCAGCTATGTAAGCCTGGGTCTTCCAACTCTTCTAGTGCCTTGTAGAGCCCAGCTGAACGTTTGGTGAACTAATCCCTCTTGGGGAGTGCGAAGAGCATGCCTATACCATCTCCATCTACCCCTTAGCATGATCTCATCCACATATGGAACTTGAGCAATCTCTCTTATAGTTTCACTTCCAATCCTGTCCTGCCATTTAACTCCCAATATTCTTCTGAGGGCTTTGGTAATAACAATAATTATAAAGAGGGTTGGTGATGTTATTGATGATGGTAATATGTAGTATTTAACGACTGTAATAGAATTATCATTTTAGGAGTAATAACATTACAATAACACTAAAGCGATAAAGTCATAATTAGGAACAGCAATAAAGAGAATAATGTATTCGCAAACAACAATAATTATTTGTCATTTAATGAGGATTTTCGTGTTATTAAGCGCTATCCTATCTTTTTCTCGTGTTGTGTGTCTTCATTATATTGATACGAGTTATGACGAAAATTGCCATAATAAAGTTATGAAGGGAACTAATATCTCTAATAGAGCCATATTGTAATGGCGAAAGACGCATAAGACGTATTTGTTCAAAAATATTATTATTATTTGAATGTATTTTCATTTTTATCTTTTGAAATGATTAGAAATTATTATTATTAAACTGATTAAAATTATTATTATTAAACTGGTTAAAATGATTAAATTTATATAAAATTATAACTGTTATTGAAATATTTTGTTGATTGCCGATCAAAATATCACCTGAAATATATTAAATATATTAATTTTTTTATTTTGACCAGGCTGACAGGAGTCTTTTTATAGTTTATATATGACATTTTTTTATGTTACTGTTTTTAGAATGATTTATTGTTAATTTGTTCTCATCGTTGATTGATTTTCTTATTTCCTTTCCTCACTGGGCTATTTTTCCTTATTGGAGCCCTGGGAATAATAGCATCTTGCTTTTACAACTAGGGTTGTAGCTTGGCTAGTAATAATAATAATAATAATAATAATAATAATAATCTGTACATACTTTGGTGCAAACGTATTGAAACGTGGGTTGTCGTTACCTTAGAGTATGCGAGTATTCCTCGACCTCTCTTAAAAATAAGATAAAAAAAGAGGACGGGTTTCTGTGGGCGTCGTAAACCTGGCATCTATTCAACGGGAGAAAAGAAATGTGGATTCTTACGCTGGAAGGAAAATTCCGGTTTCCATTTGCAAAGCGGAAGATTCTTGTCAGTAATGTTCTCCTTTACTTGATGTTACTTTTTTTTTTTAAAGTAACTTTGCTATCTAGC
>NC_090752.1:7602168-7607249 GCF_036898095.1 Palaemon carinicauda
TTCCTTTTCATCCAAGCGCTTGTAACAGTGAGTACTAAACGTCTATAATGTCAATACAAAAATATAAGGCGAGGATTGAATTTTGAAATTATGGCGCTCAAATGTCGGCGCTCAAATGTTAGTGCGCGCATTTGTCTTACGCTCAATTGTCGGCGCTCAACTGTCGGCGCTCATTTGTCTTGCGCTCAAAAGTCGGTGCACCCCTTTTTTTCTTTTCCTCACTGGGCTATTTTCCCTTTTGGAACCTCTGGGCTTGTGGCATCCTGCTTTGCCAACTAGGGTTGTAGCGTGGCTAGTAATAATGATTATAACAACAAGAACACTAATAATAATAATAATAATAATAATAATAATAATAATAATAATAATAATAATGTTTAAACTGAAAGGAGATAAAGCCACTTGTATTAGGTCTTAGTATTTTAACCCCCCCCCCCCCCCCCCCCCCCCTCCGTCCATGGATCATGTAGGTTCAAGTTCATGAATTTGATTAAGAAATTAGATCGACTCTTACTGATATGCAACTTTAATGCGAACTTCTTCTTCTCCTTCTTCTTCTTCTTGTTCTTGTTCTTCTTCTTCTTCTTCTTCTTCTTCTTCGTCGTCGTCGTCGTCGTCGTCGTTGTCTTCTTCTTCTTCTTCGTCGTCGTCGTCGTCGTTGTCCTCTTCTTCTTCTTCTTCTTCTTCTTCTTCTTCTTCTTCTTTTTTAACGGGGGGAGAGGGTTTGTTATTCCATCTGCTATTTATTTATGAAAAGTGGTGCCGATTTTAATGGTATTTAATATATTATTTCCATAATAGTCCATCAAGCCAAAGATGAATGAAAAAACAGGACAGATTTTTTTTTTTATCTTATAGTAAAAAAACATCCATTACAATAATTAAACATTGCTAAAAATAAACACCTTCGATCAATTTTATAATTTCCTCAGAACTACATAAATGATTCAATTCCATTTTACCCAGTTCCCGGTATTTTGCACTCAGGTTAAAAGTCTTCAATTGAACTGGGCTTTAAGCATTCCAGGAACCCAAAGCTCTTGAAGAAATCCCAGAAGGAGGTGATTCCAGAGGCTGTAGAAACAACAGTCTCTCGAGAGAAATCCTTTTTCGCTGATTTTTTTTCTTTCTTTGCTCCAGCTAAATATAAAAGACCTTGGTAGGCCGTTAGCCTGCATTTCAAGATACACGTGGGATTATATACTTTTTTATTGTTATGAGGTAGATTGATTACACGTGCGTATTGAAGATGTAAGGTGAGTTTTAATGGACTACTTTTTCCTGATAACTGTTGGTAGGCCGTTAGCATGTACTTGAAGATAACCTTGGGATTATGTACTTTTTTTTTATTATTATGAGGTAGATTGATTACAGGTGCGTATTGAAGATGTAAGGTGAGAGAGGCAAGAGAGCGTGCTAGAAATAGGAATGAATGGCGAACTATTGTGACACAGTTCCGGTAGGCCCTGCTGCTGCCTCCGATGCCTTAGATGACCGCGGAGGTAGCAGCAGTAGGGGATTCAGCATTATGAAGCTTCATCTGTGATGGATAACGGGGGAGGGGGGGCTATGGCACCCTAGCAGTACCAGCTGAACTCGGTTGAGTCCCTTTGTCAGGCTGGGAGGAACGTAGAGAGTAGAGGTTCCCCCCCCCCTTTTTTTTTTTAGTTTCATTTGTTGATGTCGGCTACCCCCCCAAAATTGGGGGAAGTTCCTTGGTATATGTATGTATGTATTATTACTTGCTAAGCTACAACCCTAGATGGAAAAGCAGGATGCTATAGGCCCAGGGGCCCCAACAGGGAAAATAGCCCTGTGAGGAAAGGAAACAAGGAAAAATGAAATATTTTAAGAACAGTAACATCATCTAAATAAATATTTCCTATATAAACTCTAAAAACTTTAACCAAACAAGAGAAAGAGAAACCAGATAGAATAGTGTGCCCAAGTGTACCCTCAAGCAATGGAGTATTTTTTCCTGATAACTGGTATGCTTTAAGTTTTCTTAAGATGAGTACATGTAAAAATACTGGATTGGAATTACGATAAATGATATTGCTACTGCTTTGCTACTTGAAGGGGATATGTTTGACTGGGAAGGGATGATTAGGCCTATGTTGATATTTTGGAGAGTTTGGGTGCAGTGCTGGATAGAAGGGAAGATTTTCTGGCTACTAGGAAGTGATGTTATATTGCTATTATATATATATATATATATATATATATATATATATATATATATATATATATATATATATATACACAATATATATATATATATATATATATATATATATATATATATATTTATTTATGTTTATATTCAAATAAGCCATATATTTTTGATACATTAATGTCTGGATTCTCTTAACGGACCTCGGGATTAGAGCCCCAGGCGAAATCACAAAAGACAAGAGGCTTGTGACCGGCCGGGAATCGAACCCTGATCCAGCAAACTTGTAGAGACAGTGACTACCACTTGGCCAAGTGGTAGTCACTGTCTCTACAAGTTTGCCGGACCAGTGTTCGATTCCCGGCCCGATTACAAGCTCTTGTCCTTGTGTGATTTCGCCTGGGGCCTCTGATCCCGAGGTCGTTAAGAGAATCCAGATATTGATGTATAAAAAATATATGGATTATTTGAATATGAAAAAACACGTCTAAATGTGCAAAAATTTATCATATATAATGTATGATCAGTTTCTATGGCATTGTCACTGTCCCTTACCACTGCCATTCACGAGCAACCTTGAGACACCTTTAAAATAAGAAGGTCACAACTGAAGGGAAACACTAATGTGTTATTTTTAGCTTTGCAACCACGATCGACAAATGGGAATCCTGATAGTTTTAAGATAAAGATGTCTACGGTGAAATGCGTCAACGGCCGTAGCCCTCACACATGGAACGGTGTTTTAATCGCTTTTAAATGGCTTATAAAGGGATTGATTATATTAACTTGACGAAGATCGTCTGTTGGTATAAAAGGAAATTTATGAAGTTTACAGTAGGGGGGAGAGGAAGTAGTCATACGCTTATGAGAGGGAGCTGCGTATGTGTTTTGCATATCATCACCCTCATAAACTAACTGCCTAAGTCATTTTCTCCACTTGTTGGGAAATGAAAAAAAAAACCTTCTCATTTCCTAATTCTTTATATCATTGTATTGAGCTTCAATTAACAAATTCTAATTCACAAATTCCTCTGCTAATAATTTGTGAATTGAAACTCAAGACAATAATATAAAGAATTAGGAAATGAGAAGGTTTTTTTTTGAGTTCCCAACAAGTGTAGAAAATGACTTAGGCAATTAGTTTATGAGGGTGACGATATGGTTATCTACCTTAATATTTAGCCCTCATTATTTACGGATCGCGTACACCAATAAGGCATAAAAGCACACGGATATATATTCACCAGAGCTAGGGGGGAAGAAAAATCTCGCTACTGAGAGAGGATGTTAAAAAATAAAAGACGAATATAGTGCAGGTCCCATAGGAATGGAAAATTCATAAGGGCTTATGGGGTCACGTAGAGATATAGGCCTAAGCCTAAACGCTACTTTGCGGGAGAATCCTGGTTTTAGATACTCCTAGATAGATATATGTTTTAGTTGTGCCATAGCCTCTGTACCATGGTCGTCCACTATATTAAGCTATGGTAAGCAGCTCTTCTAGGAGAAGGACACTCCAAAAATCAAACCATTGTTTTCTAGTCTTGGGTAGTGCCATAGCCTCTGTACCATGGTCTTCCACTGTCTTGGGGTAGAGTTTATACCATCTAAACCAGAGTCTTCCACTATATAAGCTATGGTAAGCAGCTCTTTTAGGAGGAGGACACTCCAAAATCAAACCATTGTTCTCTAGTCTGGGGTAGTGCCATAGCCTCTGTACTATGGTCTTCCACTGTCTTGGGGTAGAGTTCTCCTTGCTTGAGGGTACACTTGGG
The DNA here is from genome assembly GCF_036898095.1 of Palaemon carinicauda. Lineage (NCBI taxonomy): Eukaryota > Metazoa > Arthropoda > Malacostraca > Decapoda > Palaemonidae > Palaemon > Palaemon carinicauda. The sequence goes on from NC_090752.1 coordinate 7,606,117, forward strand.
CACGTTATTCCATATTATTTCTCTTCCTCTTGTTATTTTGAAGTGTGTATAGTTTATATGTGAAAGATTTATTTTAATGTTGTTATTACTCTTAAACTTCTCTTGTCTATTTCCTTATTTCATTTCCTCACTGGGCTATTTTCCCTGTTGAACTATAGACGTGAAGAATTCATAAAGCCTTATGGGCTCACGTAGAGGCATAAGCCTAAACGCTACTTTGCGGGAGAATCCTGGTTTTAGATACTCAAAGATAAATATGTTTTAGTTGCGCCATACCGTCTAAACCAGGGTCTTCCGCTATATAAGCTATGGTAAGCAGCTCTTTTAGGAGAAGGACACTACCAAAATCAAATCATTGTTTTCCTAGTCTTGGGTAGTGCCATAGCCTCTGTACCATGGTCTTCCCACTGTCTTGGGGTAGAGTTTATACCATTTAAACCATGGTCGTCCTCTATATAAGCTGTGGTAAGCAGCTCTTCTAGGAGAAGGGACACTCCAAAATCAAACCATTGTTTTCTAGTCTTGGGTAGTGCCATAGCTCTGTACCATGGTGTTCCTCTGTCTTGGGTTAGAGTTCTCTTCTTGAGGGTTCACTCGGGCACACTATTCCATATTATTTCTCTTCCTCTTGTTATTTTGAAGCGTGTATAGTTTCTATATGGAAGATTTATTTAATGTTGTTATCACTCTCAAACTTCTCTTGTCTATTTCCTTATTTCATTTCCTCACTGGGCTGTTTCCCTGTTGGAACCATAGAAGTGAAGAATTCATAAGGCCTTATGGGCTCACGTAGAGGTATAAGCCTAAACGATTACTATGCGGTAGAATCCCGGTTTCAGATACTCAAAGATAAATATTTATTTTACTTGTGCCATAGCATCTAAACCATGGTCTTTCAGTATCTTAGGGTAGAGTTCTCTTGCTTGAGGACACACTCGGGAACACTATTCTGTATCATTTCTCTTCCTCTTGTTATTTTGAAGTGTTTATTGTTTATATGTGAAATATTTATTTTATTGTTGTTATTACTCTTAAATTTTTGTAGTTTATTTCCTTATTTCCTTTCCTTACTGGGCTATTTTCCTTGTTGGAGACCTTGATCTTATAGCATCATGCTTATCTAACTAGGGTGC
>NC_090752.1:7610249-7630249 GCF_036898095.1 Palaemon carinicauda
GGAGATAAAGCCACTTGTATTAGGTTCAAGTCTTTTAACCCCTCCCCCCCCCCTGTCCTTGGATCATGTAGGTTTAAGTTCATAAATTTGATTAAAGAAATTAGATCGACTCTTACTGATATGCAACTTTAATGCGAACTTCTTCATCTTCTTCTTCTTCTTCTTCTTCTTCTTCTTCTTCTTATTCTTCTTTAATGGGGGAGAGGGTTTGTTATTCCATCTGCTATTTATTTATGAAAAGTAGTACAGATTTTTTATTTACTATATTATTTCCATAATAGTCCATCAAGCCAAAGATGAATGAAAAAAACCGCACTGAATTTTTTTTTTTTATCTTTAAGTAAAAAAAAAACATCCATTATAATAATTAAACATTGCTTAAAAATAAACCCCTTCGATCAAGGTTATAATTTCCTCAGAACTACATAAATGATTCAATTTCATTTTACCCAGTTCCCGGTATTTTGCACTCAGGTTAAAAGTCTTCAATTGAACTGGGCTTTAAGCATTCCAGGAACCCAAAGCTCTTGAAGAAATCCCAGAAGGAGGTGATTCCAGAAGCTGTAGAAACAACAGTCTCTCGAGAGAAATCCTTTTTTGCTGACTTTTTTTCTTTCTTTGCTCCAGCTAAATATGAAAGACCTTGGTAGGCCGTTAGCCTGCATTTGAAGATACCCTTGGGATTATATACTTTTTTTTATTGTTATGAGGTAGATTGATTACACGTGCTTATTGAAGATGTAATGTGAGTTTTAATTATTATTATTATTAGTAGTAGTAGTAGTAGTAGTAGTAGTAGTAGTAGTAGTAGTACAAGAGGAAGGCCAAGGTTTGGGTGGATGGATGGAGTGAAGGAAGCTCTGGGTGATAGGAGGACAGATGTGAGAGAGGCAAGAGAGCGTGCTAGAAATAGGAATGAATGGCGATCGATTGTGACGCAGTTCCGGTAGGCCCTGCTGCTGCCTCCGATGCCTTAGATGACCGCGGAGGTAGCAGCAGTAGAGGATTCAGCGTTATGAAGCTTCATCTGTGGTGGATAACGGGGGAGGGTGGGCTGTGGCACCCTAGTAGTACCAGCTGAACTCGGTTGAGTCCCTTGTCAGGCTGGGAGGAACGTAGAGAGTAGAGCCCCCCCCCCCTTTTTTTTTGGGGGGGGGGGGTTCATTTGTTGATGTCGGCTACCCCCCAAAATTGGGGGAAGTCCCTTGGTATATGTATGTATGTATTATTACTTGCTAAGCTACAACCCTAGTTGGAAAAGCAGGGTGCCATAAGCCCAGTGGCCCCAATAAGGAAAATAACCCAGTGAGGAAAGGAAACAAGGAAAAATGAAATATTTTAAGAACAGTAACATCATCTAAATAAATATTTCCTATATAAACTCTAAAAACTTTAACAAAACAAGAGAAAGAGAAACTAGATAGAATAGTATGGCCAAGTGTATCCTCAAGCAATGGAGTATTTTTTTCTGATAACTGGAATGTATTGAGTTTTCTCTAGATGAGTACGTGTAAAATACTGGAGTGGATTACGATAAATGAAATTGCTACTGCTTTGCTACTTGAAGGGGATATGTTTTGACTGGGTAGGGATGATTAGGCCTATGGTGCTATTTGGGAGAGTTTCGGTGCATTGCTGGTTGAAGGGAAGATTGTCTGGCTACTAGGAAGTTATGGTTGTGTTGCTATTATATATATATATATATATATATATTTATATATATATATATATATATATACATACCTATATATATATATATTCAAATAAGCCATATATTTTTGATACATTAATGTCTGGATTCTCTTAACGACCTCGGGATCAGAGCCCCAGGCAGAACCACACAAAGACAAGAGCTTGTGACCGGCCGGGAATCGAACCCTGGTCCGGCAAACTTGTAGACAGTGACTACCACTTGGCCAAGTGGTAGTCACTGTCTCTACAAGTTTGCCGGACCAGGGTTCGACACGCGGCCGGTCAAAAGCTCTTGTCTTTTTGTGATTTCGCTTGGGGCTCTGATCCTGAGGTCGTTAAGAGAATCCAGACATTAATGTATAAAAAATATATGGCTTATTTGGATATGAAAAAACACGTCTAAATGTGCAAAAATTTATCACACACACACACACACACGCACACACACACATATATATATATATATATATATACACACACATATATATATATATATATATACACATATATATATATATGTGTGTGTGTGTGTGTGTATGATCAGTTTCTAGGGCATTGTCACTGTCCTTAGCCTCTGCTATTCATGAGCAGCCTTTAAAGACCTTTAAAATACGAAGGTCACAACTAAAAGGAAACACTTATGTGTCATTTTTAGCTTTGCAACCACCATCGACAAATGGGAATCCAGAAAGTATTGAGATGAAGATGTCTACGGTGAAATAGCGTCAAGGGCCGTAGCCCTCACACATGGATACGGTGTTTTAATCGCTTTAAAATGGCTTTTAAAGGGATTGATTATATTAACTTGCCGAAGATCGTCTGTTGGTATAAAAGAAATTTATGAAGTTAACAACCAAAACAGTACGGGGGAGAGGAAGTAGTCATACGCTTATGAGAGGGAGCTGCGTATGTGTGTTTTGCATATCGTCACCCTCATAAACTAATTGCCTAAGTCATTTTCTCCACTTGTTGGGAAATAAAAAAAAAACCTTCTCATTTCCTAATTCTTTATATCATTGTATTGAGCTTCAATTAACTAATTCTAATTCACAAATTCCTCTGCTAAGAATTTGTGAATTGAAACTCAAGACAATGATATAAAGAATTAGGAAATGAGAAGGATTTTTTGAGTTCCCAACAAGTGGAGGAAAATGACTTTGGCAATTAGTTTATGAGGGTGACGATATGCATATCTACCTTAATATTTACCCCTCATTATTGACGGATCGCGTACACTAATACAGCATAAAAGCACACGGATATATATTCACTAGAGCTTGGGGGAAGAGAAATCTCGCCACTGAGAGAGGATGTTAAAGATAAAAGACGAATATAGCGCAGGTCCCATAGCAATGGAAAATTCATAAGGGCTTATGGGGTCACGTAGAGATATAGGCCTAAGCCTAAACGCTACTATCGCGGGAGGATCCTGGTTTCAGATACTCAAAGATAAATATATGTTTTAGTTGTGCCATACCGTCTAAACCAGGGTCTTCCACTACATAAGCTATGGTAAGCAGCTCTTCTAGGAGAAGGACACTCCAAAATCAAACCATTGTTCTCTAGTCTTGGGTAGTGCCTTAGCCTCTGTACCCTGGTCTTCCACTGTCTTGGGGTAGAGTTTATACCATCTAAACCAGGGTCTTCCGCTATATAAGTTATGGTAAGCAGCTCTTCTAGGAGAAGGACACTCCAAAATCAAACCATTGTTCTCTAGTCTTGGGTAGTGCCTTAGCCTCTGTACCCTGGTCTTCCACTGTCTTGGGGTAGAGTTTTATACCATCTAAACCAGGGTCTTCCACTACATAAGCTATGGTAAGCAGCTCTTCTAGGAGAAGGACACTCCAAAATCAAACCATTGTTCTCTAGTCTTGGGTAGTGCCTTAGCCTCTGTACCCTGGTCTTCCACTGTCTTGGGGTAGAGTTTATACCATCTAAACCAGGGTCTTCCACTACATAAGCTATGGTAAGCAGCTCTTCTAGGAGAAGGACACTCCAAAATCAAACCATTGTTCTCTAGTCTTGGGTAGTGCCTTAGCCTCTGTACCCTGGTCTTCCACTGTCTTGGGGGTAGAGTTTATACCATCTAAACCAGGGGTCTTCCACTACATAAGCTATGGTAAGCAGCTCTTCTAGGAGAAGGACACTCCAAAATCAAACCATTGTTCTCTAGTCTTGGGTAGTGCCTTAGCCTCTGTACCCTGGTCTTCCACTGTCTTGGGGTAGAGTTTATACCATCTAAACCAGGGTCTTCCACTACATAAGCTATGGTAAGCAGCTCTTCTAGGAGAAGGACACTCCAAAATCAAACCATTGTTCTCTAGTCTTGGGTAGTGCCTTAGCCTCTGTGACCCTGGTCTTCCACTGTCTTGGGGTAGAGTTTATACCATCTAAACCAGGGTCTTCCACTACATAAGCTATGGTAAGCAGCTCTTCTAGGAGAAGGACACTCCAAAATCAAACCATTGTTCTCTAGTCTTGGGTAGTGCCTTAGCCTCTGTACCCTGGTCTTCCACTGTCTTGGGGTAGAGTTTATACCATCTAAACCAGGGTCTTCCACTACATAAGCTATGGTAAGCAGCTCTTCTAGGAGAAGGACACTCCAAAATCAAACCATTGTTCTCTAGTCTTGGGTAGTGCCTTAGCCTCTGTACCCTGGTCTTCCACTGTCTTGGGGTAGAGTTTATACCATCTAAACCAGGGTCTTCCGCTATATAAGTTATGGTAAGCAGCTCTTCTAGGAGAAGGACACTCCAAAATCAAACCATTGTTCTCTAGTCTTGGGTAGTGCCATAGCCTCTGTACCCTGGTCTTCCACTGTCTTGGGGTAGAGTTTATACCATCTAAACCAGGGTCGTCCTCTATATAAGCTGTGGTAAGCTGCTCTTCTAGGAGAAGGACACTACCAAAATCAAACCATTGTTTTCTAGTCTTGCGTAGTGCCATAGCCTCTGTACTATGGTCTTCCACTGTCTTGGGGTAGAGTTCTCTTGCTTGAGGATACACTCGTAGACGCTATTCTATACTATTTCTCTTCCTCTTGTTATTTTTAAGTGTTTGTAGTTTATATATGGAAGATTTATTTTAATGTTGTTATTACTCTTGAATTTTTTCAGTGTATTTCCTTATTTCCTTTCCTCACTGGGCTATTTCTCCTGTTGGATCCCTTGGGCTTAAAGCATCTTGCTTTCCCAACTAGGGTTGTAGCTTAGCAAGTAATAATAATAATAATAATAATAATAATAATAATATTTAAATTAATTATACTACTACTACTACTACTACTACTACTACTACTACTACTACTACTAATAATAATAATAATAATAATAATAATATGTGATAGGCGATACGGAAACTGTTTAAGGAAATTTGATGAATGCTATTGTATAAACACGTATGTTCAAATGAATAAAATTTCCGTGTATATATTTTTTTCCATTTTATTTTTTATTTTTGTTGGAAACATCAAATGGCTTTTCAGTAGAAGGTAACTAAATAACATCGGATTTAAGCCTAACTCCTCGTACGAGCTTATGTTGGTTGGATCAACATGTACGTCTGGTTTTAGGAATTAAAGTTGGATGGATAAGGTAGGCGAGTGTTTTGAAGTCGAAGGTTATTAGGTACGTGGAACCATAAGACTAGAGAGAGAGAGAGAGAGAGAGAGAGAGAGAGAGAGAGAGAATATGTAATGTTCTTTAACAAACAATACCTTTAGTATAAACATAATGCAACCCAGTTATTTTTATCGAGAGAGAGAGAGAGAGAGAGAGAGAGAGAGAGAGAGAGAGAGACATTTCGTAAGAATATGCAATGTTCTTTAACAAACAATACCTTTAGTATAAATATAATGCAACCCAGTTATTTTTATCGAGAGAGAGAGAGAGAGAGAGAGAGAGAGAGAGAGAGAGAATATGCAATGTTCTTTAACAAGCAATACGTTTAGTATAAATATAATGCCACCCAATTATTTTTATCGAGAGAGAGAGAGAGAGAGAGAGAGAGAGAGAGAGAGAGTAGACATTTCGTAAAAAATAGGCAATGTTCTTTAACAATAATTTCGTTGATTACAAATATAATGCGACCCAGTTATTTTTATCGAGAGAGAGAGAGAGAGAGAGAGAGAGAGAGAGAGATTTTGTAAGATATGCAATGTTCTTTTACAAATAATACGTTTGATATAAAATTAATACAACCCAATTATTTTTATCGGCCGTAGGTTAATATTTATCCATAAAGGAATTTCCTTATGAACCTAATAGAGAGAGAGAGAGAGAGAGAGAGAGAGAGAGAGAGATACGAAGGGTACTCGTTTAAGTAGTTTAACTTTAACGATCTGTAGAAATACATTATCTGGTCAGGTTTAATGGTTTAAAGGCCGCACAGGAATGGCAGAGGCAAGGGACAGTACATTGCCCTATCAAGCAGGACAATACCCTAAAGACTGATCATTTATACTTATGATCAGCGCCCAAGCCCCCTCTCTACCCAAGCTACGACCAAGGAGGGCCAGGCAATGGCTGTTGATGACTCAGCAGATAGACCTATAGGCTCCCCCAAACCGCACATCCTTAGCTCACAAGGATGGTGAGCTTGCATTGACCAAAGGAGCTAACGAGTTTGAGCTAGACTCGAACCCCAGTCTGGCTTTCACCAGTCAGGGAGGTTACCACATCGGCCACCACAACCAAATAAATATTTTCGCTCACAATTCTTTGGACGGTAGGCTATTTAGATTCATTATTGGCGAAAGATTCAAGTCCTTGGTATTCCATTTATTGGTGTGTTTGCCGAACTAGTTCCATGGAGTAGGATAAGTTTGTCATATTTGTAAATCTATATATATATATATATATATACATATATGTATATATATATATATATATATATCTATATATATATAGATAATATATATATATATATATATATATACACGCACGATGCATCATCGTCAATGTATTATGAATGATTAAATTTAAACTATGAAATTTGAGCTGTATAAACTCTTGTTGAGCGAAAATCTCTCTCTCTCTCTCTCTCTCTCTCTCTCTCTCAGCGGTAATCCTTCATCATTCCCAGTTCATATAAAAAAAGAGTAAAGAAAAAAAGATGTAACGAAGGGGCCCCACCATCGTCTCGGAAGAGATTGTAAATTTTAATAACACCGTCGAGAGGTGAAGGGTTAGAAGTGTAGGCTGCTGATAATAACAGGTTGTGGCGCTCATAATAACAGGTTGTGGCCAATAAGGATCATGCCCTTTAATGGCTAGCCTGTTATTGGTACTTATGAGAGTATTTGGTTCTGACAAACCCCTTAATATCGTCCCAGGTCGGATTGAAATTGCTTGGTTAGGATATTAGGTCAAAGTCGTTTGACAGTTGAGTTGGGCGAGAGGTTAAAGACACTACAGCAGAAGTCGAACTGTGAGGTGACAATTGGCTCTCTCTCTCTCTCCTCTCTCTCTCTCTCTCTCACACACACATTTGGGAACTATATTTAAAAGTTTGAATTTAGTTGCTCTTCTCTCTCGCTCTCTCTCTCTCTCTCTCTCTCTCTCTCTCTCTCTGGGAACTATGTTTAAAAGTTTGTATTCAGTTATGGCGTCTCTCTCTCTCTCTCTCTCTCTCTCTCTCTCTATCTCAGGCACATACGCACACACTTGCGAACTATTGTATATTTAAGAGCTTGTATTCAGTTATGCTCTCTCTCTCCCCCTCTCTCTCTCTCTCTCTCTCTCTCTCTCTCTCTCTCTCACGTTTGGGAACTATATTTCAAAGTTTGTATCCAGTTATGAGCTCTCTCTCTCTCTCTCTCTCTCCTCTCTTAGTTTCAAAGTTTTTCTCCAGTTATGATAAGTTCAGCTGCCAATCGAACTTATTTACTTATTAATAAGTTCGAAGGTCTTCAGAAATTATATATTTCCTCGATAACACTAGAATTTAACACCACATTTTGAAATATAACTTCATCGAATATTTTTATTAAGTTTACTAAAACATTATTATTATTATTATTATTATTATTATTATTATTATTATTATTATGATTATTATTATCATTATTATTATTATCGTTGTTGTTGTTATTAATATTTTTATTACTATTATTATTATTATTATTATTATTATTATTAATAGCTAAGCTATAGCCCTAGTTTGAAAAGCAGTATACTATAACCCCAAGGCCTCCAACAGGGAAAAATAGCCCAAGGAGGAAAGTAAATAAGGAAATAAACTATACTACGGTTATACAAGATCAACGAGGATATCCAATCCAAGCTGAGCATAGCAAACATAAACAACAAAGAATCTATAGTCAATTCTTTTTAGTGAGGCAGAATTGCACCGCCTCGCAGGGGTGCTCTTTTAGCTTGGAGAAGTATCCTAACAGCTGATTGGTCGGAAGTATTTTTATCCGACCAATCAGCTATTAGGTAACTTTTCTGAGCTAAAAGGGCACCCCTGCGAGTTGGTGCAAATGTGCCTCACTAAAAAGAATTGACTATAGTTATGGAAAGTAATTAATTTTAATAAAATCCTTGATAAATGAGTGAGTTTAGGATAATTAATTCAGCGTTAGCTCATATTTATCACGATCAGAGGGTGATTATGCTCATTTAGAGGGCTTTAGAAGAGATAGAAATTTGCTTAATAAGTTTGCTACTATTCATCATAATTACGGGAACTTATGAGTTATGGGGGAAGCTTCTATTCAGGAGAAATATGTGTTATGGGGTATCTAAATAAGGATATTCATCGTGCGTATATTTCTTCTTATGTTTTATGTTGTTTTAGTATATTCAGTGTATTTATGAGTTTATTTTTAGTTTATTTGAATATTATTCGTCTTATTTCTTTGGCAAAAGATAGGATAAACCTTGATTATTTGAATATGGGTATTTATCGTACGTATATTTCATTTAATTTCGATTTTCTCTTAGTAAATTCAGTGTATTTATGAGTATATTTTGAAATTATGAAGGGTACTCGTTTAAGTAGTTTAACTTTAACGATCTGTAGAAATACATTGTCTGGTCGGTTTAAAGGTTTAAAGGCCACTCATGAATGGCAGAGGCAAGGGACAGTACTTTGCCCTATCAAGCAGGACAATGCCCTAAAGACTGATCATTTATACATATGATCAGCACCCAAGACTCCTCTCCACCCAAGCTAGGATCACCAAGAGGGCCAGTTAATGGCTGCTGATGACTCAGCAGATAGACCTATAGGCTCCCCCTTCAATACTTATGTATTCTCTCTCTCTCTCTCTCTCTCTCTCTCTCTCTCTCTCTCTCTCTCTCTCTCTTTGATTTTTTTTTGACAAAAGATAGGATAAACCTTGATCATTTAACTAAGGATATTCATCGTACGTATATAATTCCTTTAATTTCGATTTTTTTTTGGTATAGTCAATGTATTTATGAGTATATTTTGAGTTTATTTTCTTTTTATTCCTCAATATTTTTGGACAAAAGATAATATAAGCCTTAACTATTTGAATATGGGTAAATTTCGCACGTATATTTCTGTTAATTTCTATTTTTTTAGTATATTTAATGTATTCATTAGAATATTTTGAATTTATTTTCTGTTTATTCCTCTATATTTTTTGAGAAAAAGGCTAAACCTTGATTATTTATATATGGGTATTCATCGTGCGTATATTTCTTTTAATTTCCATTTTTTAGTATATTCAATGTATTTCAGAGTAGATTTTAGCGTTTATTTGCATTTTATTCCTCTAATTGTTTGGACAACAGATAGGATAAACCGTAATCATTTGAATATGGGTATTCATCGTACGTATATTTCTTTCAATTTAGTTTTTCTTGTAGTATATTCAATGTATTTTAGAGTAGATTTAGCGTTTATTTGCATATTATTCCTCAATAATATATCCTGGACAGGAGATAGGATAGACCTTGAAAATCTGAAGAGAATATTATTATTATTAATTATTATTATTATTATTATTATTATTATTATTATTATTATTATTATTATAATTATTATTATTATTATTATGATATTGATTATTATAATAATAATAATAATAATAATAATAATAATAATAATAATAATGATAATAATAATAATAATAAGAATTATTATTAATTATTATTATTATTATTATTGATAACAAAAAGAATGTTTGGAAGATTGAAAGACGTGCACGTGTTTAGGGGTATGGCTAACGGTATGTCTGATCATTTTTTGATGGAAGGAAAATTGGTTGTAGCAAAAGAGTGGGGGAATAGAGTAGGTGGATGTAAAAGGGAGCTAGTGAGGGTTGAAGAGCTAATAAAACCGGGGGTAAAAAGTAAATATCAGGAAAGGTTGAAAATGGCATATGACGAGGTGAGAGTAAGAGAAACTGGTAATTTAGAGGAGGAGTGGAAGTTAGCAAAAGAAAATTTTGTTGGGATTGCAAGTGATGTATGTGGCAAGAAGGTTGTTGGAGGCAGCATGAGGAAGGGCAGTGAATGGTGGAATGAAGGAGTGAAGGTAAAAGTGGAAGAGAAAAAGAGGGCTTTTGAAGAATGGCTGCAGAGTAATAGTATAGAGAAGTATGAAAATATAGAGAGAAAAAGGTGGAAGTAAAGCGCAAGGTACGTGAGGCAAAGAGGGCAGCGACCTGAGGTGGGGTCAGGGACTGGGTCAGTCATATGAAGAGAATAAGAAGAAGTTTTGGAAAGAAGTGAAGAGAGTAAGGAAGGCCGGCGCAAGAATTGAAGAGACAGTGAAAGATGGAAATGGAAGGTTGTTAAAAGGAGAGGAGGTAAGGAAAAGGTGGGCGGAATATTTTGAAAGTTTGCTGAATGTTGAGGATGATAGGGAGGCAGATATAATTGCGGTTCCAGGTGTTGAGGTGCCAGTGATGGGAGATGAGAATGAGAGAGATATTACAATAGAGGAAGTGAGGAGAGCACTAGATGAAACGAGAGTAGGAAAAGCATCGGGTATGGATGGTGTGAAAGCTGAGATGTTGAAGGAAGGGGGTGTGACTGTACTTGAATGGTTGGTGAGATTGTTTAATGTGTGTTTTGTGTTGTCAATGGTACCAGTAGATTGGGTCTGTGCATGTATTGTACCACTATATAAGTGTAAGGGAGATGTGCATGAGTGTTGTAATTCAAGAGGTATTAGTTTGTTGAGTGTAGTTGGAAAAGTGTATGGTAGAATACTGATTAATAGGATTAAGGATAAAACAGAGAATGCAATCTTGGAAGTACAGGGTGGTTTTAGAAGAGGTAGGGGTTGTATGAATCAGATTTTTACAGTTAGGCAGATATGCGAGAAATATTTAGCAAAAGGTAAGGAGGTGTATGTTGCGTTTATGGATCTGGAGAAAGCATATGATAGAGTTGATAGGGAAGCAATGTGGAATGTGATGAGGTTATATGGAGTTGGTGGAAGGTTGTTGCAAGCAGTGAAAAGTTTCTACACAGGTAGTAAAGCATGTGTTAGAATAGGAAATGAGGTGAGCGATTGGTTTCCGGTGAGAGTGGGGCTGAGACAGGGATGTGTGATGTCGCCGTGGTTGTTTAACTTGTATGTTGATGGAGTGGTGAGAGAGGTGAATGCTAGAGTGCTTGGACGAGGATTAAAACTGGTAGGCGAGAATGATCATGAATGGGAGGTAAATCAGTTGTTGTTTGCGGATGATACTGTACTGGTAGCAGACACAGAAGAGAAGCTTGACCGACTAGTGACAGAATTTGGAAGGGTGTGTGAGAGAAGGAAGTTGAGAGTTAATGTGGGTAAGAGTAAGGTTATGAGATGTACGAGAAGGGAAGGTGGTGCAAGGTTGAATGTCATGTTGAATGGAGAGTTACTTGAGGAGGTGGATCAGTTTAAGTACTTGGGTCTGTTGTTGCAGCAAATGGTGGAGTGGAAGCAGATGTACGTCAGAGAGTGAATGAAGGTTGCAAAGTGTTGGGGGCAGTTAAGGGAGTAGTAAAAAATAGAGGATTGGGCATGAATGTAAAGAGAGTTCTATATGAGAAAGTGATTGTACCAACTGTGATGTATGGATCGGAGTTGTGGGGAATGAAAGTGATGGAGAGACAGAAATTGAATGTGTTTGAGATGAAGTGTCTGAGGAGTATGGCTGGTGTATCTCGAGTAGATAGGGTTAGGAACGAAGTGGTGAGGGTGAGAACGGGTGTAAGAAATGAGTTAGCGGCTAGAGTGGATATGAATGTGTTAAGGTGGTTTGGCCATGTTGAGAGAATGGAAAATGGCTGTCTGCTAAAGAAGGTGATGAATGCAACAGTTGATGGGAGAAGTACAAGAGGAAGGCCAAGGTTTGGGTGGATGGATGGTGTGAAGAAAGCTCTGGGTGATAGGAGGATAGATGTGAGAGAGGCAAGAGAGCGTGCTAGAAATAGGAATGAATGGCGAGCGATTGTGACGCAGTTCCGGTAGGCCCTGCTGCTTCCTCCGGTGCCTTAGATGACCGCGGAGGTAGCAGCAGTAGGGGACTCAGCAGTATGAAGCTTCATCTGTGGTGGAAATGTGGGAGGTTGGGCTGTGGCACCCTAGCAGTACCAGCTGAACTCGGCTGAGTCCCTGGTTAGGCTGGAGGAACGTAGAGAGTAGAGGTCCCCTTTTTGTTTTTGTTTCTTGTTGTTGTCGGCTACCCCCCAAAATTGGGGAAGTGCCTTTGGTATATGTATGTATGTATGTATTATTATTATTATATTATTATTATTATTTTAAATTAACACAATATACAGAGATGAAATCCCTTTCATGATAGGTAATTCCAATAAATATTTCAAGAGTTGATTAATTTTACTCAAATGGTGCAGCTTATTAAAGCCGAAGTAACATTATTCTTCAGTTCAATTAACTTATTAATTGTAATTTTCATAGACAATTAATAAAAAAAAGATATTATTATTATTGTTATTATTATTATTATTATTAGCCAAGCTACACCCTAGTTGGAAAAGCAAGATGCTATAAGCCCAAGGGCTCCAACAGGGAAAAATAGCCCAGTGAGAAAAGGAAATAAGGAAATATAAATGATGAGAATAAATTGACAATATATCATTCTAAAAACGGTAACAGCGTCAAAATAGATATGTCCTATATAAACAATTAACAACGTCAAAAACAGATATGTCATATATAAACAATAAAGACTTATTAGTCCTCTTTTAACCTTTTATATATTTTTATATATTTTATCAGCCTTCTATTATACCATCGTTCCTACTGCCTTTCTTTCATGTTGATGTACAACTTCTGATTTTTCGTGTACTATAAACTATGTTTATATCCGCCAACGAAGTTGGAAGGGAGGTTATGTTTTACCCCTTGTTTGTGTGTTTGTTTGTGTGAGTGTGTTTGTTATTTTATTAGCTTCTTGGCCAAAATTTTAATCGTAGAGTAATGAAACTTGCAGGGATTAGATGTTATGTAAAAAGTCGGAAATTATTAAGTTTTGGAAGGTCAAGGTCCTGGTCAAGCAAAATGTCAAATTCACTTAATCAGCCATAAGTTTGGACTTCAAACCTGGATCATATTTGAGTGTATGGAAATACACACATATTAATACATGTTAAGGTCAAAGGTCAAGATCACGGTCAAGCAAAATGTCCAATTCACGCAATCAGCTATAAGTTTTGACATCGTTGTCACAGAGACTTCAAACTTGGTTCATATTAGAGTGTATGAAAATCAGCGCATATTGATACATTTTAAGGTCAAAGGTCAAGGTCGAGAAATAAGCTGCTGAGGCGGAGGTCTGCGCTCTAGTGAGTGCCCCTCTAGTATTTCGCTGAATTTTACCTTGGACATTTTCTAGTTCATATTTATATTGTTGTATAAAGTTCAATCACTTCTTTAATTCCAATTTTACATTAATCATGAAGATTTTGGGAAATCTAGGAAACAGAATATACTTTTTCTTATAATGAATATGTTAAATAAAAGTTTTTTTTTTTGGGGGGGAAGGAAGAATTTCTTATATAAAGTTCAATCGCTTCTTTTATTCCAATTTTATAGTAATCATGAAGATTTTTGGGAAATTTAGGAAACGAATAATACGTTTTCATATAATGAATATGTTGAATAAAAGTGTTTTTTTTTTGGGGGGGGGGTGGGGTGGGGGGTTGGAGGGGGGGGTTGCGGAAGGAAGAATTTGTAATACAGGTGGATAGGAGGGGAGGGATAATGCATCCCGGAAATCCTTTGAACATCGGCTGGCAATCCTGCAAACTTGATGGTTGATCAAGACATTTCTATCCTGGTCAGGAAGACTCCTTCCTTCCTTCCAAACTTATGAGGCACGACGAGGCTTATACTCTCTCTCTCTCTCTCTCTCTCTCTCTCTCTCTCTCTCTCATACTTTTATATTGTACCCACATCTCTCCACTTCTACATGAAACTTACAGATTTATTTCCTTTCAATACTTATGTATTCTCTCTCTCTCTCTCTCTCTCTCTCTCTCTCTCTCTCTCTTTACATCGTACCCTCATTTTTCCACTTCTTTTACATTAAGCCTACCGGTTTATCTCCCTTCAATACTTATACATTCTCTCTCTCTCTCTCTCTCTCTCTCTCTCTCTCTCTCAGACTTTTATATTGTACCCACATCTCTCCACTTTTACATTAAACATACAGGTTTATTTCCCTTTAATACTTATGTATCTCTCTCTCTCTCTCTCTCTCTCTCTCTCTCTCTTACATTGTACCCTCATAGCTCCATTTCTATTACATTACACCTACAGGTTTATCTCCCTTCAATACTTATGTATTCTCTCTCTCTCTCTCTCTCTCTCTCTCTCTCTCTCTCTCTCTCTCTCTCACCCAATTTTTTTACATTACATTATCTTCTCTTACTCCATTTCATTTGCAGTAATTATCTCTCATTTTTTTACATTGTATCCTCATATCTCCATTTCTTTGACTTTGCACCTACGGTTTATATCCTTTCAATTCTTATGCATTACCTTCTCTCTCTCTCTCTCTCTCTCTCTCTCTCTCTCTCTCTCTCATTCTTTTACATTGCATCCTCATCTCTCCTTCCATCTCATGATTCCTGAATTCGCCGGAATATATTCGATGGATTTATAATAAACTTATAGCTATCTTGATTACTTGATTGGTAGAGTCCCCACAGGCATGGTTTCGGCTAAGAGGCAAAGGTTCGAATCTTCGCCTAGCCAGGAGTTATTATCATAAATGAATTTCCACTGGATATACATTCACGAAAGTACAAAGTAGGATTCGATATTAAATGTCATTGTGGTTGAAATATATATATATATATATATATGTGTGTGTGTGTATATATATATATATATATATATGTAGAAAGATAGATAGATAGATAGAGAGAGAGAGAGAGAGAGAGAGAGAGAGAGAGAGAGCTTTGTTTTTTCATCTAATAGCAATGCGTCGTTACCGAAAGCTATATATATATATATATATATATACTTATATATATATATATATATATATATATTATAATGTTTACTGATATACTGTCTTTACATTTCTGAAAAATGGAAAAACAACTCTAGCACTTCGCGTCATCGGATTATGTAAATTACGTAAATGCAAAAATGTCGTAAAGAAACGTTTTCTGATAAAGGCCATAAAACTGCACAACAGACAGATCCCTTTGCAAGATATTGACACCCCTGATGAATGACTGCATGCATAATGATTCTCTGTCGGTGCATATTCTTCAAGAAGAGGAAAGGGATTATTCATTTGTGAATGACATTAACGATGTGTTGGATATATTTTCTCTGATCTGTGTTCTTTTGTCCTTCGGTTCTGAAATGATGAATTGGTATAAACACGATTTATTGTTGTTAATCTGTTTTTATAATAGATATTCATGTACAGCTGGATGCAGGTTTTCCTGGTACACCACGCATTGAGGAATTACAACCTTTCACTCCCTGACTGCGCGGCAAGTTCCTGTCATCTCTCCCTACAGTCACTGATACCTTACTCGCCGCGCAGTAATGGTGTGACAAGGTGCATTTTCTCCGGGTTAGGTGTGCCAGGTATTCTTGTATCCACCTGTACATATTTCTGTATAATCTTAGAAATAATCATAAAAATGAATCATGATTTGAAGTAAGATTTCTTTACAAGATGAAGAATTTTTTGTGTAAATTAGGTTTTGAAGAAACGTTGATATTTAGAATGCACAGTAAATGAGCTCCAATTTTAAAGAAACAAAAATTAATTGCATAAAGATATTCCCGTCTATTTATTTCAATTGATATTGTTAATAAAATCATTAGTAACGTCCATACCTTGTGATCGATAGATTGGGGTTCGGGTCCGCTCAAAACTTGTTAGATCATTTGTTCGCTGCAACCTCACTTTCCTTGTGAGCTAAGGAGAGGGGGGGGGGGTTGTTGTTGTTGTTGGGGGAGCCTCTAGGTCTATCTGCTGAGTCATCAGCAGCCATTGTCTGGCCCTCCCTGGTCTTAGTATAGATGGTCATGCTCTAGAAGTCTAGGGCATTGTGCTGCTTGATAGGGCAATGTCACTGTCCCTTGCGTCTGCCATTCATGACCGACCTTTAAACCCTAAACCTCGTTTACGTTGAGAATATGCAACACCAAGGTAAGTTTTTAATAGTCTCCAGTATTTACATGGCAAAGCTCGTAATAATAATAATAATAATAATAATAATAATAATAATAATAATAATAATAATGGTAATAACAATAATGATAATAAAAATGATAATCATAATGATAATTATTATTATTATTATTATTATTATTATTATTATCATTATTATTATTATTAAATTTCACATAAGTACTTTGAAAATAATATTTCTCTTTGTCGTAAACAAATACTTAAAATTTTCCAAATATGAAATAGACTTCTCTCCGTTATTTAGTAGAATTCATATAATTTCCCATTATAAAACTGGGGAAATAGTTTTTAGAACTACGATGTATAATTTTTCAATTTTCTTAATTTTCTTTATAGCCTGTTCATCTGAACAAGTGTTGTCGCTGGTATAAAGCCACCTGAAGCTAACGTTAAATTCATAATTTTTTGGTTCTTCATTGGAAGAAATAAAATTAAAGATGAATTACCTATTCATTCGCGAAATTGTTTAAGGCTGCGGGTGTTAATCCTCCAGACTTTTCGGAGAACTCTCTCTCTCTCTCTCTCTCTCTCTCTCTCTCTCTCTTTACGTAAACAGAGTAAAGCCAAGCATTCTATTAAGTATTATTTTCTTAGAAATCTCTCTCTCTCTCTCTCTCTCTCTCTCTCTCTCTACGTATACTGAGTAAAGTCAAACATCCTTCTAAGCATTATTTTCTTATGAATCTCTCTCTCTCTCTCTCTCTCTCTCTCTCTCTCTCTCTCTACGTACACTAAGTAAAGTGAAATATCTTTCTGATCATTATTTTCTAAGGAAACCTTTCTCCCATAGAATAGAGAAATAGCCTCGTCCAAAGTATTGACAACTAATCTAAATGATTGATGTCATATTCATCGAGAGGAGAAAGGGCTTACTCTCCTATGAATGGCATCAATACTCTCGTGATGAACTATTGTACCAACCGTGTGTCCCACGATCGTACATAGTAACGTCATTTCATTTTGTGTATATATTATGCTTGCATCTTCGCTCTCCCTCTCACGCTAAAAAGAACCTGAATAAACATGCCTGTTTTTCTCACCGTTAACTGTTAACCGGTTGAACAGGAAATTTCCTGTTGCATTGAGTTTTTTTTGTATATAAAGGAGAATGTTCTGTAATAAAACTACTCAGTTGCTTTCATCCTGTCTTTGAGTCGCAACCTTCTCTCGGCCCAGTCACATTGGTGTGGTGACCCCGGAGTGAGAGCGAAGATACAAGCATAATATATATATACACAAAATGAAATGTCGTTACTATGTACGATCGTGTGACACATGGCTGGTACACTATCATTGATTGCTCTTTTCTTCATTGTCTCAAATGGGTTTTTGGTAGCCTATTGTAAAGGTCCCTACCTGGCAATTTACTGGCCTGGTGTTCGAGACCAGCTCAAGCTCGGTAGTTTCTTGTAGGGTCTGCAATCTTACTATCCTTGTGAGCTATGTTGAGGGGTTTGGTGGAGCCTATAGGTCTACCTGTTGACTCTTCAGTAGCCATTGCCTGGCTCTACTTGGGCCTAGCTTGGGTTATAATGATTTAAAGGCCACCGATGAATGGCATAGGCAAAAGACAATGGCAATGCTCTAGCAGGACAATGCGCATGGGACTGACCTTATATACATATGATCATCTCCCAAGCCTCCTATCCACCCAAGCTAGAACCAAGGAGGGCCAGGAAATGGCTACTGATGACTCATCAGATAGACCTATATGCTACCCCAAACCTCTCACCCTTATTTCACAAGGATGGTTAGGTTGCTGCGACCAAAGGAACTAACGAGTTTGAGCGGGACCCCAAATTTCAAATGGTCAGCTCCCAGGACCCTTCTCCAACCAAGCTAGGACCAAGGAGAGCCAGGCAATGACTGCTGATGACCCAGCAGGCAGACTTATAGGCTCCCAGAAACCCCCCTTCCTTAGCTCACAAGGATGGTGAGGTTCCAGACACCACAAGAAACTCTCGAGTATGCGTGGGACTCGAACCCCAGTCCACTATATTGCCAGAGAGGGACGTTTCCAATAGGCTATCACAACCCATGGCACTCCAAAATTAAACCAATGTTCTCAAGTCTTGGGTACTGCCATAGCCTCTGTACCATGGTCTTCCACTGTCTTGGGTTTGAGATCTCTTGCTTGAGGGTACACTCACGCACACTATTCTTTCTGTTTCCTTATTTCCTGTCCTCACTGGGCTATTTTCCCTGCTGGAGCCCTTGGGTTTATAGCATCCTGCTTTTTTAAGTAGGGTTGTAGTTTGGCTAATGATGGTAAAAATAATAATTATAGTAATGATAAATGGTCTGTCTCCAGGGCATTGTCAATGTTCATTTTCTCTGCCATTCATGAACGGCCATTAAATCTTTAAATTGTATTCTTAATTAATATAGCAATCAACACAGGTGTTTCATCATCGAAAATAAATTACTTGTCTAAAATGAGTATTTTGTTTTCGTTGTTGATAGAAAATTAAGTTTCATTGAAAAGGTGAAGCGAAGAAAAGTTTCCACTTAATTACACTTTTTTTCAATTTGGTAATTTCTTTAATTTCTGTTTAATTTCTTTTATTTCTCTTTCTTTTCCGATTGGAAGTTTAGTGAAAATAACTTTTTTATGACATTGAGTACTGCATTTATCTTAATACTATAGTTTACACGTCCCGTCATAAAATGACGGCTATATTTTTAGATAGATATGCACACACATACACACGCACGCATACACAGATTCAATCCTTCTCACCCCCTCCCCCTGTCTTCTCGGGATACCCTCTTCTCACCAGGGTGAGCTTGACCGGAAAGCAATATATATATATATATATATATATGTCTCTTCTAAGTGGAGATACCTTAACGTGGTTGGTGAAAGGGTTCGCCTATTGCCGTGATCAGCAAAGCTGTGCTAGTCAGGGTCATCTATAATAGGTTGGTTTGCTATGAACCATCAGACGAAAATCTCCCACCATCACCAATCCGCAATGGCTAGCGTGGTGATGAAAACTTTCCAGAACACCAGATATGAATCGACATGGCTGAGGCCTCTCTCCTGCATTGGAATAGATAGAGCTGCATTTGTTGTTGTTGTTGTAATGTATATACTGTGTATATATATATATGCATATATATATATATATATATATATATTTACATATATGCATATATATGCATATATATGCATGTATATATATATATATTAATATATATATATATATAAATATACGTATATATATTTATAAATACAGTATTTGTATATATAGATATATATGATATATATATATATATATATATATTATAGGAGAGATGATATTTGCTTTATTAAAGAAAAATGCCTGTATTCAACATTAAGGAAAATCTATCATATTCAATACAAGGAACAACAGATATGGAAGGCTAATGCATCATCTCCCTATACCGGATGAGCGAGAGACATTAATCCCATAAGACTCGATGATTGATTGAGACATTTCCACCCTGGTCAGGGGAAGGTCGGTCTCCTAAACATTTTGGGATGACGATGCTCGAATTATATTCTCTGTCTGTCTGTCTGTCTCTCTCTCTCTCTCTCTCTCTCTCTCTCTCTCTCACACACACACACACATTACCGTGAATCCTTTTTTTCCAGTAAAACTATACAAGTTTGGAAGAGTCAATACAGACTCGGATA
>NC_090752.1:7637749-7642749 GCF_036898095.1 Palaemon carinicauda
AAGGGTGGGGGGTTGTTTGGGGGAGCCTACAAGTCTATCTGCTGAATCATCAGCAGCCATTGCCTAGCCCTCCTTGGTCCTAGTTTGGGTAGAGAGGGGGCTTGGAGTTATGGTGACCGATGTGGTAGCGTCCTTGACTGGTGATCTCCAGACTGCGGTTCGAGTCCCACTGAAACTCGTTAGTTTTTTTGGTCTCTGGAACCTCACCATCCTTGTGACCTAAGGATGGGGGATTTGGGGAGCCTATAGGTCTCTCTGCTGAGTCATCAGCAGCATTGCCTGGTAATCCTTGGTCCTAGCTTGAATGGAGAGGAGGGTTTGGGCGCAATTCATGTGTATATATAGTCAGTCTATAGGGCATTGTCCTCCTCGATAGGGCAATATCAGTGTCCCTTGCCTCTGCCATTCATGAGCGGCCTTTAAACCTACGTAGGAGGTCTCATGACCGAACCCAGATATAGACGTTGGTGATCTCATTCCTTACCTCGGGTATTTTATGACCCCGGAGGGTTTCCCGCCCGAGGAATATATTGCTGCGTAATAACTTGGGCAGTCACGAAAGGACGTTGAGAAAGTAGGTGAGGAAATATGAAATTATCGAGTCGTTAGTTTGTGCGTGTTTGTTTTGGTTTCTGCTTTATTTTTCTTGTGTGGTTTATAGCCTTTGATTTATGTCGATAAGCAGGGAAGTGGGGTAGGCTATATTTATCCAGGAAGTTAGTGTTGTGGTAGCCTGTTATTATTATTACTAGCTAAGCTATAACCATAGTTTGAAAAGCAAGATGTTGTAAGCCCAAGGGCTCCAACAGGGAAAAATAGCCCAGGGAGGAAAGGGATTAAGTTCTCTTGCTTGAGGGTACACTCGGGCACACTTCTATCTAGTTTCCCTTCCTCTTGTTTTGTTAAAGTTTTTATAGTTTTTATAGGAAATATTCATTTCAATGTTGTTACTATGCTTAAAATATTTCATTTTTCTTTATTTCCTTTCCTCACTGGGCTATTTTCCCTGTTGGGGCCCCTGGGCTTATAGCATTTTTCTTTTCCAACTAGGGTTGTAGCTTAGCATTTAATAATAATAATAATAATAATGATAATAATAATAATAATAATATAAACGTTAAAAGAAGTAATGAACAATTGAATATTTTAAAAACATTAGCAGCATTAAAACAGATATTTCATATATAAACTATAGCAAGACTTATATCAGCCTGTTCAACATAAAAGCATTTGCTGCAAGTTTGAACTTTTGAAGTTCAACTGATTCAACTACCCGATTAGGAATCTTTCATGCTTCGCGATCTGCTGGACTAGGGTTCGAGACCCGCTCTAGCTCGATAGTACCTTCTGGTGTCCGTAAGGTAAGGATAGTGTATTTGGGGGAGCATATAGGTATCAGAAGGCCGCCCCCCTTGGTCCTAGCGTGGGTGTAGTTGTTGCTTGGGTGCTAATGATATATATATATATATATATATATATATATATATATATATATATGTATATATATATATATATATATATGTGTGTGTGTATGTATATATATATATATATATATATATATATATATATATATATATATGTATATATATATATATAACAACAACAAACAACAAATGCAGTTGTTTCCAGACCTCTGCAGAACAAAGGCCTCAGACATGTCCTTATCCATGTCTGGGGTTGGCCAGTTTTCAACAGCTCGCTGGTCATTACACATTGGTGTTGGTGTGAGACTTTGGTCTTGTCGCTCACAGCAAACCAACCTAGTACGGATGGCCCTGACTAGTAAAACAGCTTTTGGTGATTATGGTGATACACAAACCGTTTCTCTACATTAAGAAATCCCCGCTTACGGATGCTTATATATATATATATATATATATATATATATATATATATATATATGTATATATATATATATATATATATATATATATATATAATATGTGTGTGTGTCTGTGTATGTGTTTGTGTGTATATATATGCATATATATATACACATTTATATATTTACACACACACACACACACATATATATATATATATATATATATATATATATATATATATATATATTATGCAGATATGTTTGTGTCTGTGTATCGTTGTGTATGTATGTTAGTAAATAGATTTTTATAAATTATACTTTATTTATCACAGCAATTAAAAAAAAAAACTGTATAATCAATCGTGTACAGAGAATAACGTTTACCTGCGAGTTAATTGAATGCAAATTTTTGGCATTGAAATTTACATATTCATTACTTTGGAATTGTAAACTTTTATAAAAAGTGCCGGATTCTGATTTTGCATAACGGAAAAATTAGTTTTTTTTTTTTTTTTTTTTTTTTTTTTTTAATAATTCAAATTGGTTATTGTTCCCGAAATGCATTAAAATTGGCACGACAGGATTAGAAATGAAATTATAAGAGAGATTACTCGTGTGCCATATGTAGATGAGATCATAAGGAGTAGATGGAGATGGTTTGTGCATGCTCTTCGCACTCCCCGAGAGAGATTAGTTCACCAAACGTTTAACTTGGCTCCACAAGACACCAGAAGAGTTGGAAGACCCAGGCCTACATGGCTGAAGATTATGAAACGTAAAGTAGGAGATGGTGAATGTAGAAGTATTGAATTAAAAGCTCAAGATAAAGACGACTGGCGAAATCTAACCGAGGCCCTTTGTGTCAATAGACGTAGGAGGAGATGATGATGATGATGATGATGAAAGTCATGATTCTTGGGTAAGATTTCTCTTCTTTTCTGTGATCTAATCTACATAGATTCACTTCTACATAAAATCTCTTCTTTTCTGCTTTTATGCCAAGTAGGAAATATTCACTTCTACATAACGTCTCTTCTCTTATGCGAAGTAGAAAATATGTAAATTCGATGTCCCTTGTTTGTCAAGGAGCTACAGAAATATAAATTTGATGGAAGTGGTGCCTTGTATGGAAAGTACAGTAGGGGGAAGGGAGGTCCCTTACTCTACTGTAATATACTGTAGAATTTTTTTTTCTTTTTCATTTCTGTTTCTCTTCCCTTTTTCACTTTGAGGTGAAACCTTTTAATATTTGATATTAGGAAAGGGTTTTTCCATTATTATTATTATTATTATTTTTATTATTATTATTATTATTCTTTAACTTGATATTACAACTGAGGGATTTTCCCTTAACATTATTATCATTATTATTATTATTATTATTATTATTATTATTATTATTATTATTATTATTATTATTGGCTAAGCTACAACACTACTTGTAAATGGAAGATGCTATAAGCTGAAGAGAGAGAGAGAGAGAGAGAGAGAGAGAGAGAGAGAGAGAGAGAGAGAGAGAGAGAGAGAGAGAGAGAGAGAGAGAGAATGGTTTGATATTTTAAACACTGTAATAAGAAAACATGGCTATTTTTATTAAGGTCAAATTTGAATGAATATCTTTTTACAATCATTTATATAAAACATCATCTTTCCTTAAAAGTGTTTAGTAAAGAGTAATTGAAATGTAAAAACGTAATCGGTTCTAGAGGAAATAGGCCTAAAAAGTATATATATTTTTTAATATACATTTATAAAGAAATTGGATTATATTATTAAATCGAAACAAGTTATAACAATAAGAAAAATTCCAGAATACATCATAGTTTATGTGTGTAAGTTCCTGTTGATATTAATAAAGAATTTACATGAGAATACCTCATAGTTTATATCTATATTTTCATATTGATATTAATAAATAATTACCTGATTATGAAAACGTATTGTGAATATACTATAAGCTTTTCAAGGCAATTATATTTTCCTTTTTACTATCTCCCAGAATTCCATCACGCAATCTGCCCAGTAAATGGAAAACTTATGTAGTGATATGAAGAGATTACCATCCAAAGAATATTGTTTGTTATCAAACCACACGAGCGAAAGCACTCCGCTGTTATTATTCATAATATGCCTGCATGCAATATGCATGAGCCCGGGAAGGGGGCGCTAGCGTTTTAAATAGCCGGCCACGAAATTGAGTGACCGAATAGTGAGAGGGAATAGAGAATTGAGGATAGTGAAGGTAGATGGATGGAACGAATGATAGATTGAATTTAGGTATGACTATTCTATCTTATTTCTCTTTCTCTTGTTTTGTTAATGTTTTTATGGTTTATATGGGAAATATTCATTTTGATGTTACTGTTCTTAAAATATTCTATTTTTTCCTTGTTTCCTTTCCTCACTGGGCTACTTTCCCTGTTGGAGCCCCTGGGCTTATAGCATATCATGCTTTTCCAACTAGGGTTTTAGATTAGCAAGTAATAATAATAATAATAATAATAATAATAACTAAAAATAATTCAAGAAGGTTTATATTACAACCTTCTTGAATTATTTTTTCTTTAATAACTAATACTGAATTTTTCTTATTAACATAATCAAAACAAGCATCTTTAGTAATCTCTAATTGTGTAGATACCCAAAGGTCTGAACAACCACTGTTTCAATTTTTGGACTTTTTATGTCCTCATTTTATAATGCAAAACATTTATTAATTGATTTTTAGATGTATAATATGACCCTCTGTCTGTCCGTCTCTTCATTTTAGTTATTTTTAAAGATTTATAATTATAAAGTATGTCATTTATTGATGAAGGGGGTCCAAAATATTTTATCTGGAATGCAGGATTGAAGGTCACACATAGAAGTCATAGATCAAATTTTTTTTTTTTTTCTGGTGTAATTTTCTTCCATATACATCGCTCTGTTCTCTTGAACTCATCATCATCATCATCATCTTCTTCTTCTTCTTCTTCTTCTTCTTCTTAGTCTGCATCCCTTCCCACCTTTATGTGGGGTCGATGTTTCTGGCCAGCTTCCTCTATCTACCTCTGTCCCACACTGCATCGTAAGATTTAATCTTGAAAAAATAGCCATTTACAATATATTTTCGTTTAGTTGAACAATCTGAATTCTACTATTACACGTGTACAATTCTAGTAAACATTTAAAA
>NC_090752.1:7647749-7655249 GCF_036898095.1 Palaemon carinicauda
ATTTTAAGTTGTATTTTTTACTATATATATATATATATATATATATATATATATATATATATATATATATATATATATATATATGTGTGTGTGTGTGTGTGTGTCTATTTATCTATCTATCTATCTATATATATATATATATATATATATATATATATATATAATATAAGAAATGTTTACCTCTTATATTTAATGTGTATTCCAATTTAGTTGAAGCATAATCTCTATGAACAACATCTCTTAGCTAAGTACAGTTACTCCAAGTCAAATCTGATCTGTTATCCTTCCAAAAGAGATAAGTCTCCTGTTTTTTTTTAAAAAAAAACCACGTCTACAATCCTCATTGAACCATGGTATGTCCGTCACTTGGTATTTTAACAAACGAAATATATATATATATATATATATATATATATATATATATATATATATATATATATATATATATATATATATATATATATATATATAATATATATATATATATATATATATATATATATATATATATATATATAATATATATATATATATATATATATATATATATATATATATATATATATATATAGCGTTGCGATACTACCACTAGAGAGTTATGGGGTCTTTGACTGGCCAGACAGTACTACATTGGATCCTTCTCTCTGGTTACGGTTCATTTTCCCCTTCCCTACACACACACACACACACACACACACACACACACACTGAATAGTCTGGCCTATTCTTTACATATTTTCCTGTCCTCATTCACCTGACAACACTGAGATTACCAAACAATTCTTCTTACTGCACTGTAATTGTTCTGTGGCCACTTTCCTCTTTGTTAGGGTAGAAGAGACTTCAGCTATGGTAAGCAGCTCTTCTAGGAGGACACTCCAAAACCAAACCATTGTTCTCTAGTCTTGGGTAGTGCCATAGCCTCTGTACCATGGTTTTCCACTGTCTTGGGTTATTGTTCTCTTGCTTGAGGGTACACTCAGGCACACTGTGCTATCGTATATCTTATATCTCTTCCTCTTGTTTTGTTAAAGTTTTTATAGCTTATAAAGGGATATATATTTTAATATTATTGCTCTTATTAAAATATTTTATTTTACCTTCTTTCCTTTCCTCACTGAGCTATTTTCCCTGTTGGAGCCCTTGGGCTTATAGCATCCTGCTTTTACAACTAGGGTTGTTGCTTGGCAAGTGATAATAATAATAATGATAACAACAACAACAATAACAACAATAATAGTAATAATAATAATAATAATAATAATATTTATTTCCTTCTCTCCCTTTTCTGCTATTTTCCTTGTTGGAGCCCTTGGGCTTATAGCATCCTGCTTTTCCAACTAGGGTTGTAGCTTAGCTTGTAATAATAATAGTAATAATAATAATAATAATAATAATAATAATAATGATAATATTAATTTCCTTCTCTGCTTCCTGTGGTATTTTCCTTGTAAGAACCCTTGGGCTTATAGCATCCTTATTTTCCAACTGGGGTTGTAGCTTAGCTTGTAATAATAATAATAATAATAATAATAATAATGATAATAATAATAAATATTATTATTATTATTATTATCATTATTATTTTTGTTTTCCTCTTTCATTCCACTGCTATTCTCCCTGTTGGGAGCCCTTTGGCTAAAAACATCGTGCCTTTTTATATTAGGGTTGTAGCTTAGCGTATAATAATGATACTACTAATATTAATGATGATAATAAAAAAATTTTCTTTCCTTCTTGTGCTATTCTTCCTGTTGGAGCCCAATTAGAGTTGTACCCTAGCTAATAATGATAATAATAATGATAATAATAATAAGTGCGTTTATTACTGCTACTATTAATGCAACATAATACCCTACCCATAATCCGTATGAACTGCTGTTATCATTGTTATTATTAATACTATCATTAATGCTGATTGAAGAAGAAATTCTCTCTTAGGACGAATGAGACGAACAAAGAAAACATTTCAAGAACGAATTTTGTAATTATTATAATTGTTATCAATAATATTGATTAAAAAAGAACCTGTATCATTAGACTATCAAATGAAAGCTTTTAAGAAAGAATTTTGCAATAATTATTGTAATATTATCATTAATATTAATTAAAAAAGAAACTATATTGTTAGACTATCAAGTTAACTTTTTAACACAGAATTTTGTAATAATTATAATTATCATTAATGTTGATTGAAAAAGAAATTATTGTTAAACTATTTATTAAACCATTTTAATGAAGAATCTTGTAATTATTGTATTATCATTAATATTGATTGAAAAACTGTATCGTTAGATTAGCAAGTGAAAAATCTTTTAAGAAAGAATTTTGTAATCATTATTATAATTAATATCATTAATATTGATTAAAAAAAATGTCTCCTTAGGCTTAGACTAACAAGTGAAAAACCTTTTAAGATATAATTTTTTAATCATTATTATAATTAATATAATAAATATTGATCGAAAAAATTGTATCGTTAGACTAACAAGTGAAAAACCTTTTAAGATAGAATTTTGTAATCATTATTATAATTAATATCTTTGATATTGATTGAAAAAATGTATCGTTAGACTAGCAAGTGAAAAACCTTTTAAGATAGAATTTTGTAATCATTATTATAGTTATCATTAATATTGATTGAAAAATAAACTGTATCCTTAGACTATCAAATGAAACCTTTTAAGAAAGAATTTTGTAATCATTATTATTATTATTATCATTAATGTTGATTAAAAAAGGAAACTATCGTTAAACTATTAAGTGAAAAACCTTTTAAGAAAGGATTTTGTAATCATTATTATAATTAATATCATTAATATTGATTGAAAAAACTTTATCGTTAGACTATCAAGTGAAATACCTTTTAAGATAGAATTTTGTAATTATTATTATTATAATTTTCATTAAAGTTTATTAAAAAAAAGGAAACTTTATCCCTGGACGATCAAGTTAAACCTTCCGAGAAGGACGCCATTTTGTATCCGTTTTGGAAACTGATCTCCCAAAAAATTTACCCCCAGTAAAAGGGAAGCGAAATGATTGGGTAAATCTTGTCCCTCGATGTATCCTACAATCTCTTTAACGATTAGGATCTAATCAGGATGTCCGATTGTGACGCTCTCAATCCCAATCTTTTCACAGGAATTTCGAACCCTGTCGGAGATAAAGTCTCTTAAGCGCCATTGGTTTTCAGATCTCTCTCTCTCTCTCTCTCTCTCTCTCTCTCTCTCTCTCTCTCTCTCTCTCTCTCTCTTTGAGCGCTGTTTATGTTGGTTTGCGAACAGGAGTTGATGTATTATTGGATTTTGTTTTTAATTCATTGTTTTTCATTTTATTAAGATAGATTTATTCTTGGCCGACTTTGAGGTTACATCATGTTTGATTAAATACGAATTTATTACAGTGTGAGTGCACACACACACATATATATATATGTGTGTGAGTATATATATATATATATATATATACATATGAATTCACATGTCTGAGGCCTTTGTCTTGCAGTTGATGTTGTTGATGTTTTTGTGTGTATATATATATATATATATATATATATATATATATATATATATATATATATATATATATATGTATGTATGTATATATATACATATATATATGCATGTATATATATATATATATATATATGTATGTATAAATATATATATATATATATATATATATATATACATATATATATATGTATGTATAAATATATATATATATATATATATATATATATATATATTTATACATGCATATATATATGTATATATATATATATATATATATATATATATATATATATATATATATATATATATGAATTACTATCGTTATGAACTGTGTATCTCTTATTAACATTATTTATTCATAACTACAAGTGCCACGTGCCATTTGTTAGGTATTCCTTTCTTTGTTCTTTGAATTCCAGGAAATCTTTACACCATTATAAGGGGAAGGAGAATAATGCCTCTTTCTTTAGGTAATTTCTGGCGAATCGCAGATCAAAGAGAACACATTCGTGATTGATCACAGGTGACGTCATCATCTTTGTCTTCCACCAAGGGGTGTGTTCTTTTATTGAGCACGTCATGCGACCTGTGTACTTTTATATTTAGGGCAAAGAATATATTTGTGTTTGTATGATTTATGGCCTTTTTCTTTTCTTCTTTTTTCTTTTCTTTTATTCCATTACTTGTGTTCTTTATTGTGTTAGTTCCCCTGTTTCTAAATTGAAAGGAAATTAATCTTTATTTTTATAGTCTTTGATATCTTAAGACAAAGAATATGTTTGTGTTTGTATAATTTATGGCCTTTTTCTTTTTTGTTTTTTCTTTTAATCCATTACTTGTGTTCTTTGTTGTTTTAATTCCCCTGTTTTGAAATCTAAAAGAAAACAATTTTTATGCTTACAGTCATACATAAAAAGTCCTTTTTTTTATTCCATTACTTGTGTTCTTTATTGTGTTAGTTCCCCTGTTTTTAAATTCAAGGGAAAATAATCTTTATGTTTATAGTCTATTATACATAAGGCAAAGAATATGTTTGTGATTGTATGATTTTTCCCCTCCCCCCTTTTTTTTCTTTGTTGTATTAGTTCCCTTGTTTTTTAATCTAAAAGAAAACAATCTTTATGTTTACAGTCATACATTAATACTTTTTTCTTTTCTTTTAATCTATTACTTGTGTTCTTTGTTGTGTTAGTTCCCCTGTTTTTTAACTTGAAAGAAAATAATCTTTGTATTTACATTCGTATTTAAAGACTTTCGTCCTTTGTATTGATTAACGCACTGTAGTTATACCTTGTAATTTATTAAATGTCAAGATAATCATATAATACAGTTAATGAACCTAAACATAATCATTTCTAACTCCCTTATATTTTATTCAATGGGTTTTAATTTTATTTCAATTTTACTTGAAGCTATTGATTGGATAAATAATTTTATTTCATGTTTTTTTTTTTTTTTTTTTTTTTTTAAATTAGCTTCACACAACCTTTAATGCCTATTGATGGCCTTTTAAGTAACGTATTTTGAGTACATAATGCTATTTTATAGACTAAGACTATTCCAAAGCTGAAATGCAGTTTACGAACAAAGAAGAATACATATTTTATTATTATTATTATTATTATTATTATTATTATTATTATTATTATTATTTCTTGCTAAGCTACAACCCTAGATGGAAGAGCAGGATGCTATAAGCCCAAGGGCTCCAGCAGGGAAATTAGCACAGTCAGGAAAGGAAATAAGGAACTAGACTACAAGAGAAATAAGGAACGATATATATAAAACATATTAATAACAGTAATAACATTTAAATAAATCTTCCATTTATAGACTACAAAACTTAAATAAAACAGTGGAAGAGAAATGAGATAGAAAACGTGCCTGAGTGTATCCTCAAGCAAGAGAACTCTACCCCGAGACGGTGGAAGACCATGGTACTGAGCCTATGGCACTATATATTAATAACAGTAACAGCATTAAGATAGATCTTCCATTTATAGACTATAAAAACCTAAATAAAACAGAAGAAGAGAAATAAGATAGAAAATGTGCCCGAGTGTACCCTCAAGCAAGAGAACTCTAACCCAAGCGACACTGGAAGACCATGGTACTGAGGCCATGGCACTATCCAAGATTATAAAACAATGGTTTGATAATAAAACAAACGTCATACCCCTGTATTATTATTATTATTATTATTATTATTATTATTATTATTATTATTATTATTAATTGCTAAGCTACAACCCTAAATGGAAAAGCAGGATGCTAGCCCAGGGGCGCCAACAGGGAAAATAGCTTAGTGAGGAAAGGAAACAAAGAAAAATAAAATATTTTACGAAGAGCAACGAGATTAAAGTAAACAAAATAAGAGGAAGAGAAATAAGATAGAATAGTGTGCAGTAAAATTAGTCGAAACTTGGTCAGGAAAATTGTAATAACAAAGCGAAAGTAGAACAGAAGTAATGTAGCAATAATAGGGCCAAATTGGATCAGGTATGTTGACGTAATTGTTTCAGGGAATCTGTAATAGCTGGATCAAACAGAAGAAGAATGGTATTATTGTTGTAAGAAAATAGATCATTGATATGTTAATAGTAAGACAAGACCTGGTTAGGTATGCTGTAACAATTGGACGAAAGTAGGTCTTGGAAGTCTTGATGATTATTCAAAGCTATAATAACAATATTATAATAGGATCAAGTGAATGATAGTTATTATACAAATCTGGGTCAAGGATGTTTTAATAAGTCATCATCATCATCATCATCATCCCCTCCCCCACGCCTATTGATGCAAAGGGCCTCGGTTAGATTTCCCCAGTCTTCTCTGTCTTGAGCTTTTAAATCAATACTTCTCCATTCATCATCTCCCTCTTCACGATTCATAGTCCTCAACCATGTAGGCCTGTGTCTTCCAAGTCTTCTAGTGTCACGTGAAGCCCAGTTTAAAGTATGGTGAACAGTATTAGGTGGTATATCTTAGTAATCCCTGTTTACTATCGGTTATATAAGCGGATGAGCAACCTGGTAGAGTAACGAGAATTTTAGGTGTGGAGATAATGCCCCCCTAAATCTCGGATTGGGTTTAAGGGGATAGACATGATGTCTTTTTTGCTTCTACTCTCTATGCCTGGCGGATGATCCTACTGGAATTAATATGGACCGGAAGGGGTCACTAGCCTTATTTAGATAGGCACTGCGCATCACAAGGAACTGGCTATCCTTTGATGAATGTAGCTAATGAACCCTCTACGGATTTAGTCAGTCTATATAGTAAGTAGGCAAAACTAAATTAGACTGAGAAGACCTTAGATCAAGAATGTTATGATGATTGATTATAGAATTTTTAGTAATTGATTAAAACTAAATTAACAATGGTAATGGTTTACAGATTCGTTGCATGTTTCTCCCAAACCTGTTGCTTAGTTCCTCTTGCCCTCATTTTCTCACCTATTGTGTGACTATTCCAGTCTTACCATAATCTGCTTCATTTACTTATAAATGTCTATTCAAACCAGTCGTTTCCTATTTGTCCCCCGTCCATATGATAATCAAATTCTCCATCTTCCATGATTTCCAAAGTCATTGCTTTTCATTCCTAACATTGATCTTCGACGAAGAAGGAACCTGTGTTTAAACTTTTTTCAAATTGGTTATAGTTGCTGGCTTGTGGAGGGTAAGACCCACATAACCAGCAGTCAGCAAAACTCTCTCTTTGATTCTTACTGCCAGGTAGTACAGACATATTTCTTGCTGCCTCGTCTGGCTGTTTTAATCTTACATTTTTTATTTTATTTTAGACTGAATAAATTTGCTGGGAGACTACAGTGTTTAGGGTATATATTAAAGGAAGGAAACACAGAAATGTATCTTTATTTTGTTTAAACTGCAGATGTTGACAGTTTTCTGTGCAAATTGGCCATTATGCTTAACATACTTGTTCCTCTAAGGCAACATGTCTGTTGGAAAAACTCGTA
>NC_090752.1:7662749-7672605 GCF_036898095.1 Palaemon carinicauda
TCTCTCTCTCTCTCCCTCTCTCTCTCTCTCTCTCTCTCTCTCAGGTAACAGATTTACCTCATACCGTGGATGTACTCACTGACACTTGGTTGGACGGAAACGAATGCCAAAAATATTGGACAAAGACTTGAAAGTATATGCTCCTCCTCCTCCTCCTCCTCCTCCTCCTCCTCCTCCTCCTCCTCCTCCTCCTCCTCTTCTTCTTCTTCTTCTTCTTCTTTTTCATCTCAGAAATCATGTTTGCTGAGAAAGACAATGTTTAAGGCTTCTGAAATCAACATTAAGGGTTTCATCATCTAAGGTTGAATAGAAATCGTATTTTGCAGTGTTCCTTGTCAAAAAATAGATTTATATAATTAATTTTCAAGATTGCTGGAAATATTTTCTTATTTTTATGGATCTGAATGTTTCTGTTACTATAATTGTATAATGACATGTTATTTGACAAACAGTTTGTTATAGAAGATAGTACGTTATAATTTTGGTGTTACATTATTTGTATTATTATTGTTTATTGGCATGTTATAGTGTGTTATTGAGCATACAACAAGAAAAAAAATGCATCAGTTTCTAGTCCACTGCTGAACAAAGGCCTCAGACATATCTTTATTTATGTTTGGGGTTTGGCCAGTTTTTTTTTTTCATCACGTTGGCCAGTGTGAATTGGTTATGATGGAGACATTTGTCTGATCGCTCACAGCAAACCAACCTAGTATGGGTGTCCCTAACTAATACATAAGATACATAAAACTAAGCCGTTTTAGTCCACTGCTGGACAAAGGCCCCAGACATATCTTAGTTATGTCTCGGGTTTGGGCAGTGCGGGTTGGTGATGATGGGAAACATTTGTCGGATCGCTCACAGCAAACCAACCTAGTATGGATGTCCCTAACTAATAAATAAGATACATAACACTATGAGACACCTAAGAAAAAACCTTACCATCCTTGTGAGCAAAGGATGGGGGTTTGGGGGAGCCTATAGGTCTATCTGCTGAGTCATCAGCACCCATTGCTTGGCCCTCCTTTATCCTAGCTTGGGTGGAGAGGGGACTTGGGCGCTGGTCATATGTATATATGGTCAGTCTCTATGGCATTGTCCTGCTTGATAGGGCAATGTCACTGTCCCTTGGGGGATCCTAAAGGTCTATCTGCTGAGTCCTCAGCAGCCATTGCCTGGCCCTCCTCGATCCTAGCTTGGGAGGAGAGGGGGCTTGGGCGCTGATCATATGTATATATGGTCAGTTTCTAAGCCATTGTCCTGCTTGATAGGGCAATGTCACTGTCCCTTTGGGGATCCTAAAGGTCTATCTGCTGAGTCATCAGCAGCCATTGCCTGGCCCTCCTTGGTCCTAGCTTGGGTGCTGGTCATATGTATATATGGTCAGTCTCTAGGGCGTTGTCCTGCTTGATAGGGCAATGTCACTGTCCCTTGCCTTTACCATTCATGAACGGCCTTTAAACCTTTCAATCCGATATTTCCATTTCTTGTCTCCTCCGTTGGACAAGCATCCTGACGGGAGTCGAGTTCCTTTTAATACCAGACCCACTTGGGGGATCCTTGAGTCCTTGGGCGTGTGACACCAAAGACTGGCGGAGCAGTAGGAGCAGAAGAGCAATGAATCTCAATCAGGGATCTTGTTTTATTGCTGGTGGTTGAGTTGGAAGATTTAAAGAGATGGGCGTAATGAAGACGAAGGCGAGGAGAGTATTGACTCTCGAGGTCTCTCAAAGGAGGGATTGACTTCAGTCCGTGAGGGAGGGGGAGAGACTCTCCTGAAGGATAGGTGAGGGGTAAGGGATAAGGTTTAAAGGTTTAATGGCCACTCATGAATGACAGAGGCATGGGACTGTGACATTGCCATTAAGGTTTAAAGGTTGAAAGGCCGTTCATGAATGGCAGAGGCATGGGACTGTGACATTGCCATTAAGGTTTAAAGGTTTAAAGGCCACTCATGAATGGCAGAGGCATGGGACTGTGACATTGCCATTAAGGTTTAAAGGTTTAAAGGCCACTCATGAATGGCAGAGGCAAGGGACAGTGATATTGCCCTATCAGGCAGGACAATGCACTAGAGACTGACCATGTATACACATCAGCGCTCAAGTCCCCTCTCCACTCAGCAGATAGACCTATAGGCTCCCCCAAAACCCCCATCCTTAGCTCACAAGGATGGTGAGGTAGCAGCGACCAAAGAAACTAACGAGTTTGAGGTAAGTGAACGTGGAAGAGAATGGGCGAAGATGTAAGTGGTGTTTACAGGAAACAGGGGCATTATTTGGGGTTATTATAATATTCACTATGTAAGTATAATGCAAAATTATAAATATAAATCAAAATACTAAGAAAAATTTCATATAAGATTGTGGTTGAACCGCACTTTACATTACTCTCACTAATACTTAGCTTTTCAAACTATTGCCTACAATTAAGGGTTGTGGTGGCCGATGTGGGTACGTCCCTAACTGGTGAACGTCAGACTAGGGTTTGAGTCTTGGTCCAACTCGTTAGTTTCTTTGGTCGCTGCAACCCCACCATCCTTGTGAGTTAAGGATAGGGCTTTTGGGGAGCCTATAGGTCTATCTGCAGAGTCATCAGCAGCCATGGCCTGGCCCTCCTTGGTGCTAGCTTGGGTAGAGAAGGGCTTGGGCACTGATCATATGTATATATGATCAGTCTCTAGGGCATTGTGCTACTTAGTAGGGCAATGTCACTGTCCCTTGCCTCTGCCATTCATGAGTGGCCTTCAAGAGTTAGCTAGCTCTCTACCCTCGCTCTTCTTTCACGCGTCTTTCCTATCATATATATATATATATATATATATATATATATATATATATATATATATATATATATACCTGTATTTATATATATATATATATATATATATATATATATATATATATATATATTATGTATTATATTCATCATATATTTCATTGCAATTTTGGTTTGCATCGCGCAAAAACATTGAGTTTGGAACATTGATTTTATTTGTTGTGTATTTTATGTTATTATTGTTTTTATTTTGTCTTAATTTTCATTTCCATTTTTTTTAAATATTTATTTTTTGAACTGCATAATTCTGTAACGCCTTGCTGTGCATGTATTTGTGAACGTAGACTAGGTGGTATAGAGACCTTTAGAAATATTTTTATATAAGAAAAATCTTTTTGACTTTTTAAAAATTAAAAAAAAAAATATTTATTAAATTTACTTTTTATTCTTTTATTTCAGGTTGATCCTCCAAGAGGCACAAGAAGACTCAAGGTACGTTTTTTTTTCTTTATGCTGTTTATTCTTTATGTGTTATTAACGAAGTGAGTAAAATATTTGAATTTGCTCCTTATATGTTATTAACGAAGTGAATAAAACAATCGCATCTATTCTTTATGTGTTATTAACGAAGTGAGTGAGAATGGAGTTTATTCTTTGTGTTATTAACGAAGTGAGTAAGGTATTTGAATTTGCTCCTTATATGTTATTAACGAAGCGAATAAAACAATCGCATCTATTCTTTATGTGTTAATAACGAAGTGACTAAGAATTGAGTTTATTCTTTGTGTTATTAACCAAGTAAATATAGTAATTGAACTTATTCTTCATATGTTATTAACGAAGGGAAAAAGATGGAAAAAATTATTATTTAATATTAACGAAGGGAACAAGGTAATCGATTTTATTCCTTGTGTGTTATTAACGAAGTTTTTAAGGAAGTTATTAAGATAATGGAATGTATTCTTTAGGCTATGCGTTATTAACGAAGTGAATAAGATAATCGATTTTATTCCTTGTGTGTTATTAACGAAGTGAATAAGATAATCGAATTCGTTCTTCAGGCTATGCGTTATTAACGAAATGAATCAGGTAATCGAATTTATATCTTGTGTGTTATTAACGAAGTGAATAAGGTAATGGAATTTATTCCTTGTGTGTTATTAACGAAGTGAATAAGATAATCGAATTCATTCTTTAGGCTCTGCGTTATTAACGAAGTGAATTAGGTAATCGAATTTATATCTTGTGTGTTATTAACGAAGGGAGTAAGATAATCGAATTCATTTATATGTTATTAACGAAGTGAATTAGGTAATCGAATTTATTTCTTTTGTGTTATTAACGAAGTGAATTTGATTTAATAGCGACTATGTCTCAGGAAACCCTTACTGATAAAATGGTAAGGAATAACGCGAATAAATTTGCAAGGCAAAGGAAGATTTCTCCTTACCTGATTCCACTCTTGTTATCTCTTCCCCTCATTCCTCGTCTCTTCCCCTCTTTTCCTCGTCGCTTCCCCTCTTTCCTCATCTCTTCCCCTCTTTTCCTATCTCTTTCCTCTCTTTCCTTGTCTCTTCCCCTCTTTCCTCGTCTCATCCCCTATTTCCTCGTCTCTTCCCCTCTTTTCCTCGTCGCGTCCCCTCTTTCCTCGTCTTTTCCTCTCTTTTCCTATCTCTTCCCTCTCTTTCCTCGTCTCTTCCCCTCTTTCCTCCTCTCATCCTCTTTCCTCGTCTATTCCCCTCTTTTCTCCTCTCTTCCTCTTTCCCCGACTCTTTCCCTTTTCTCCTCTCTTCCCCTCTTTCCTCAGTTCTTCCCCTCTTTTTCTATCTCTTCCCCTCTTTTCTCCTCTTTCGCCTTCCACCCACGCCAAGAGTTTGGCTACTCTGTTTCCAATGCAATGAATATTGGCAACTGCGCTGCATTTGATAAGCAATCTTTTTTTTTTTTTTTTTTTTTTTTTTTTTTTTTTTTTTGGCGCAGAATGTTCGTCTCTTATATTTGTCTGTAAGATTCTATTTTGGGAGTTTCGAACTCGGTGGGAAATGGTTATTGCCTAGAGCACTGACATGCTGTTTTTTATCTTTAATTTCATTTCGTACCCAAATTTTATTGGTAGTTAGGTTAGCGATCTTCACTTCATTTGGGTATTTTGGGTTTTATATAAGGAATTCTATTTCGAATATATTGATGAAGGTTGTATGGGCATTGGATTCGTGTCATTTTAGAAGTATTATTGTTATTATTATTACTAGCCAAGCTACAACCCTAGTTGGAAAAGCAAGATGCTATAAACCCAAGGGCTCCAATAGGGAAGATTAGCTCAGTGAGGAGAGGAAATAAGGAAATAAATAAATGATGAGAATAAATTAACAATAAATCATTCTAAAAAAAGTAACAACGTCAAAACAGATATGTCCTATATAAACTATAAAAAGACTCATGTCAGCCTGGTCAACATGAAAACATTTGCTCCAACTTTGAACTTTCGAAGTTCTACTGATTCAACTACCCGATTAGGAAGATCATTCCACAACTTGGTAACAGCTGGAATAAAACTTCTAGAGTATATCGATAAAGTACATTGTATTTATGAAAATATAATCAAACTAAAGTTAGATTAAAATTTTATTATACCCCAATATAATTAGGCATGAAAGGTAAGTGAATCTCTCTCTCTCTCTCTCTCTCTCTCTCTCTCTCTCTCTCTCTCCATCCCCGCACATACGAACGCGTACTGTGAAACTGTCAAATGAACGTCGTATATGTCATGATCTTACTTCTGATTATTGTAGTGAAAATGATGAATGGATAATTTTAGAACCTTAAGTAGTACTCACTGACATTTTCAAAGGATTTATATGATTTGGTAGATCGTTATCCTATCTTTTAAACAATATTAGTTGTATTTTTTTAATATAGTTAAAATATTTTTCTTCTATATAACAATGCTGACCACTTTTTTGATAGGGGTACACTGTTAAAAATTTGCCGTATAAAAACGGTAAAAATCCTGGCATAAATGTTGCCCTTTTACCGTTTTAGTCATGAGTCGTTTTATAGTTTATATATGGCATATCTGTTTTTGACGTTGTTAATACTTTATACGTTGTTACTGTTTTAGAAAGATTTATTGTTAACTTGTTCTTATCATTTATTTATTTCCTTTATTTCCTTTCCTCACTGGGCTATTTTTCCCTATTGGAGCCCTTGGGCTTATAGCATCTTGCTTTTCCAACTAGGGTTGTAGCTTGGCTAATAATAATAATTTTATAATAGTAATAATAATAATGAAAATAATAATAATAATAATAGAAACGAATATATTGACGTAAAGAAGTGATATTGCGGTCACCAACCCGTCAAAGATAGTAACGAAGTAGGGTAAAATTACGGTCGCCTGTATTTTACTGAAATATGGCTGAGAACAGTATATTTTTACGAAGAATTTCGCATTAAATTTATGTTTTTTTTACCAGTGTAATTTGTGGCCATAAAATTCGGTGATTCTAATGAGTTAATTTATTTATACATTTCATGAGTGTATTTTACATTTTCATTTAAATTTATATTAATTTTATCCTTCTATTCTGCGTCGTTGACCTTTCCTGGCGTGACGCCTGATTAATATACACCATTTATTTAATAATTTGAACTTGTTGTCTGACTGCTCTCAGAACTGTGTATATTTCTTTATCCTTTGTTTTTCCTAATGCCCCCTTTCATGTGTATATTTCTTTATCCTTTGATTTTCTAATTCCCCTTTTCATGTGTATATTTCTTTATCCTTATGTTTTTTAATTCCCCTTTTCATGTGTATATTTCTTTATCCTAATATTCTGTAATTCCCCTTTTCATGTGTATATTTCTTTATCCTTATATTTTATAATTTCCCTTTCCATTTGTATATTTCTTTATCCTTAAATTTTGTAATTCCCCCTTTCTTGTGTATATTTCTTTATCCTTATATTTTGTAATTCCCCTTTTCATGTGTTTATTTTTTTATCCTTTGATTTATAATTTCCCTTTCCATTTGTACATTTCTTTATCTTTCAATTTTCCAATTCCCCTTTTCATGTGTATATTTCTTTCTTTCGATTTCCTAATTTGCCTTTTCATGTGTATATTTCTTTATCGTTCGATTTTCTAATTCCCCTTTTCATGTATATATTTCTTTATCGTTCGATTTTCTAATTCCCCTTTTCATTTGTATATTTTTCTTTATCTTTGGTTTTTCTAATTCCCCTTTTCATGTATATATTTCTTTATCGTTGGAGTTTCTAATTCCCCTTTTCATTTGTATATTTCTTTATCCTTTGATTTTCTAATTCCCCTTTTCATTTGTATATTTATTATCTTTCGATTTTCTAATTCCCCTTTTCATGTGCATATTTCTCTATCCTTTGATTTTCTAATTCTCCTTTTCATATTTGTATTTCTTTGTAATCATTTTATTATCCGTCTCCCCCTTTCTATCATTGATCGTAATCTTCTCTGAAGTACATTTTGATTGACGGTTCGGGAAAGGGATTTTTACCATTTATTCTAAATATAAACTTAAGTATCATGTTAAGAACAGGGAAGGCAGAGTTAAGTGTTATTGGTGTGTCAGGCTGACGTCACTTGAATACTCTCTTGGAGATATGTTGTTACTCTTTAGATATTTTATTTTTCCCTGTTTCCTTTCCTCACTGGGCTATTTTTCCTGTTGGAGCCCCTGGGCTTATTGCATACTGATTTTCCAACTAGGGTTGTAGCTTTGCAAGTAGTAGTAGCAATGATAATAATGATGATGATAATAATAATATAATAATAATAATAATAATAATATCACATTTCTAGGAAATCAAGATATAGAGAGATTTCGGTATTGTATACATATGTTTATATATGTGTGTATGTTTTATATATATATATATATATATATATATATATATAAATATATACATATATATTGTGTATATATATATATAAACACATATTTACTTATTTATGTATGCATATATGTGTGTGTGTGTGTGTGTATATATATATATATATATATATATATATATATATATATATATATATATAATGTATCTATGTATGTATGTATATTAACGTCAAGTTTCAAGCAAACCCATTTTACCCGTTACGCCATTTGGTAAACTCGTTTCCCTTAAGTTACCATCAAAATAACTAGAATGTATCTGACCATGTAGATCACAGTGTCCCTTTAGATTTATGGATTTCTAATGTAACTAGTAATTAAACAAATGCATGATACGTATCTAAGAACTAGTAGTAAATTAGACGCTAGCTTACATATCGCGTGAATTGGTGATGATAGTGGCGTGCAAGAGAGCCTTATGTTTAACTGTGCTTTGGGGCGAACAGAAGATATAATATGTAGTACTAACTTCAACTAGAAGATAGAAATTTTATTCCTTTTGTGCACTTTAAAAAGGTTATGTGTGTGTGTTTATATATATATATATGTGTGTGTGTGTGTGTATATACTTATGTATATATATATGTATATATATATATATATATATATATATATATATATATGTATATGTGTATATATATATATATATGTATATATTTGTATTTATACACACTCATATATATATATATATATATATATATATACATACATATATATATATATAAATATATATACATATATATAATTATATATATATGTGTATATATACATACATATATAAATATATATAATTATATATATATGTGTATATATATATATATATACATACATATATAAATATATATACATATATATAATTATATATATATGTGTATATGTATATATATATATATATATATATATCATAATCACCAGCCGTTACTAGTCCACCGCCGAACAAAGGCCTCAGTCATGTCCTTCCACTTGCGTCTGTTTATAGTCTTTCTGTGGTGCCAGTCCAAACTCAAACTTTCTTAGTTCGTCAATCTCGTCTCCTCTTCCTTCCCTGCTTCTTTTATAATCTTTAAGGACCCATTCTTTTATTCTTAATGTTCATCTATCGTCTGTCATTCTTATTATATATACTGCCTATGTCCATTTTTTTATTCTTACATGTTGTTAGAATATACATACATATAAATTTCTACCTCATACTTGGGATCGAACGCTAGCCCCTTCTAATGAAAGGCCAGGTCGCTTCCAACCATGCCACGATCCCGTTCGATCCCAAGTATGAGGTAGAAATTTATTTCTATTTGAGCACGATGTTGTGTTGATATTTATCCATACATACATATATATATATATATATATATATATATATATATATATATATATATACAATATATATATGTGTTTATGTATATATATGTATATATATGTATATATATATATATATATATATATATATATGATTAATATTATATTAGGTACAGACAACTAATGTCTGAAAACGCACACACGTAATTTCCATCAAGCCTTCTTCCCCTTACATTGCACATATACACCCGAGTGGATATTGTTCTATGCGAGCTGATATCGGCTGTCGATGTTATCAGTCGACTATTAAGCAGGCGGACTCTGATATTATGAATAGCCATCAAAGGAATTTCAAGCAGCTGCCAGTCTTAAGAGAAGCCATAACGTCGTTGGCGGACTTGCCATTGATCGCCATATGGCAAGGCTTGAGGAAAGGTGGGCGGGGAGAGAGTAGGTGGGCGTATAGGAGGGTTTGCTGCTAAATCACATATCAAGGAGATAGATGATTCGAGACGTATTATGTTGGCTCGTGTCCTTTTCAAGACGAGCGATGATTATTGCTGTTGCAAAAAATGTCTTAGTTGCAAAGGGTGAGGTATACTAAAGGTGTGTGTACCTTACTGTTGTGATTATTGCACGCTTATATATTTGTTGCTGGGTTTTTGCTATCCATATTATAGTATGTATCGAATTTATACCTTGTGTGTTATTAACGAAGTGAAGATGATTTAATTTCTCACGCTTT
Organism: Palaemon carinicauda; assembly: GCF_036898095.1. NCBI lineage: Eukaryota > Metazoa > Arthropoda > Malacostraca > Decapoda > Palaemonidae > Palaemon > Palaemon carinicauda. The sequence continues at coordinate 7,672,499 of NC_090752.1, forward strand.
TTTCTCCTGTTCATTGATATATAGCGACTATGTCTCAGGAAACCCTTTGCTGATACAGGAATAGCACGAATACATTTGTAAGGCAAATGAAGATTTCTCCTTACCTG
>NC_090752.1:7673105-7680605 GCF_036898095.1 Palaemon carinicauda
GTGAGCGCCAGACTGGGGTTCGAGTTCCAATCAAACTCGTTGGTTCCTTTGATCGGTGCAACTTCACCATACTTGTTAGCTAAAGGTGGAGGGTTTAGGGGAGCCTATAAGTCTATCTGCTGAATCATCAGCAGCCATTGCCTAGCCCTCCTTGGTCCTAGTTTGGGTAGAGAGGGGGCTTGGAGTTGTGGTGACCGATGTGGTAGCGTCCTTGACTGGTGATCTCCAGACTGCGGTTCGAGTCCCACTGAAACTCGTTAGTTTTTTTGGTCTCTGCAACCTCACCATCCTTGTGAGCTAAGGATGGGGGATTTGGGGAGCCTATAGGTCTATCTGCTGAATCATCAGCAGCCATTGCCTGGCCCTTCTTGGTATTAGCTTGGGTGAAGAGGGGTTTTGGGCGCAGATCTTGTGTATATATGGTCTGTCTCTAGGGCATTGTCCTCCTCGATAGAGCAAATCAGTTTCCCTTGCCTCTGCCATTCATGAGCGGCCTTTAAACCTACGTAGGAGGTCTCATGACCGAACCCAGATATAGACGTTGGTGATCTCATTCCTTGCCTCGGGTATTTTATGACCCCGGAGGGTTTCCCGCCCGAGGAATATATTGCTGCGTAATAACTTGGGCAGTCACGAAAGGACGGCGAGGAAGTAGGTGAGGAAATATGAAATTATCGAGTCGTTAGTTTGTGCGTGTTTGTTTTGGTTTCTGCTTTATTTTTCTTGTGTGGTTTATAGCCTTTGATTTATGTCGATAAGCAGGGAAGTGGGGTAGACTATATTTATCCATGAATTTAGGGTTGTTGTAGCCTGTTATTATCATTACTAGCTAAGCTATAACCCTAGTTGGAAAAGCAAGATGTTGTAAGCCCAAGTGCTCCAACAAGGAAAAATAGCCCAGGCAGGAAAGGGATTAAGTTCTCTTGCTTAAGGGTACACTCGGGCACACTTCTATCTAGTTTCTCATCCTCTTGTTTTGTTAAAGTTTTTATAGTTTTATAGGAATATTTATTTCAATGTTGTTACTATGCTTAAAATATTTCATTTTTCTTTATTTCCTTTCCTCACTGGGCTATTTTCCCTGTTGGGCCCCCTGGGCTTATAACATCCTGCTTTTCCAACTAGGGGTGTAGCTTAGTATTTAATAATAATAATAATAATAATAATAATAATAATAATAATAATAATAATGATATAAACGTTAAAAGAAGTAATGAAAAATTAAATATTTTAAAAACATTAATATCATCAAAACAGATATTTCATATATAAACTATAAAAAGACTTATGTCAGCCGGTTCAACATAAAAGCATTTGCTGCAAGTTTGAGTATTTGAAGTTCTACTGATTCAACTATCAAAATAGGAATCTTTCATGCTTGGCTACATGCTGGACTAGGGTTCGAGACCCGCTCAAACTCGATAGTACCTTGTAGCGATAGTAGCCCCCCTGGTCCTAGCGTGGGTGGAGTTGTTGCTTGGGCGCTAATGATGATATATATATATATATATATATGTATATATTTATATTTAATATATATATATATATTTATATATATATATATATATATATATATATTATATGTATATATTATATATATATATATAATATATATATAAAACAACAACAAACAACAAATGTAGCTGTTTCTAGTCCACTGCAGAACAAAGGCCTCAGACATGTCCTTATTCATGTTTGGGGTTTGGCCAGTTTTCATCACCACGCTGGCCACTGCGGATTGATGATGGTGAGAGACTTTAGTCTTATCGCTCATAGCAAACCAACCTAGTAGAGGTGGCCTTAACTAGTATAGCTTTGCTGATTATGAGATACACGAACCCTTTCTCTACATTAAGAAATCTGCGCTTACGGATGTATATAAATGTGTGTGTATATATATATATATATATACATATATATATACATATATATATACCACACACACCCAAACACACGCACATTTATATATATATATATATATATATATGTATTATATATATGTATGTATGTATATATATATATATGTGTGCATATATATGTATGTATATATATATGTATATATATATATGTGTGTGTGTGTGTGTGTGTTTGTGTGTGTGCATATTCATATGTATATATAATATATCTATATGTATGTATATATATATATATATATATATATATAGATATATATATGTGTGTGTGTGTGTGTACAAAAATATATAATGCAAATATGTTTGTGTCTGTGCATCGTTGTCTATGTATGTTAGTAAATAGATTTTTATATATTATCCTTGATTTATCACAGCAATTAAAAAAAAAAAACCTTTATAATCAATCGTGTACAGAGAATTACGTTTACCTGCGAGTTAATTGAATGCAAATTTTTGGCATTGAAATTTACATATTCATTACTTTGGAATTGTAAACTTTTATAAAAAGTGCCGGATTCTGATTTTGCATAACGGAAAAATTAGTTTTTTTTTTTTTTTTTTTTTTTTTTTTTTTGAATAACTCAAATTGGTTATTGTTCCCGAAATGCATTAAAATTGGCATGACAGGAGTAGAAATGAAACTATAAGAGAGATTACTCGTGTGTCATATGTGGATGAGCTCATGGTGAGGGGTAGATGGAGATGGTTTGGACATGCTCTTAGCTCTCCCCAAGAGAGATTAGTTCACCAAAAGTTCAGCTGTGCTCCACAAGGCACTAGAAGAGTTGGAAGACCCAGGCCTATATGGCTGAGGATTATGAAGCGTAAAGTAGGAGATGATGAATGTAGAAGTATTGAATTAAAAGCTCAAGATAGAGACGACTGGGGAAATCTAACCGAGGCCTTTTGCGTCAATAGACGTAGGAGGAGATGATGATGATGAAAGTCATGATTCTTGGGTAAAATTTTTCCACTTTTCTGTGATCTAATCTACATGGATTCACTTCTACGTAACGTCTCTTCTCTTATGCGAAGTAGAAAATATGTAAATTCGATGTTCCTTGTTTGTCAAGGAGCTACAGAAATATAAATTTGATGGGAGTGGTTCCTTGTATGGAAAGTACAGTAGGGGGATGGGAGGTAGGTCCCTTACTGTACTTCTGTAATACACTGTAGACTTTGTTTTATTTTTTTTATTTTTTTTTTTTTGGTGGATTTCCATTAATCTTCCTTTTTTCATTTTGAGGTCAAAACTTTTTAGACATTTATTCGATATTAAAAAAAAGGGATTTGCCCCTATTATTATTATTATTATTATTATTATTATTATTATTATTATTATTATTATTATTATTATTATTATTTATTTTGATATTACAACTGAGGGGATTTTCCTTAATATTATTATTATTATTGTTATTATTATTGTTATTATTATTATTATTATTATTATTATTATTAGTGTTATTATTATTATTATTATTATTATTATTATTATTATTATTATTATTGGCTAAGCTACAACACTACTTGTAAAAGGAGGGATGCTATAAGCCCGAGAGAGAGAGAGAGAGAGAGAGAGAGAGAGAGAGAGAGAGAGAGAATGGTGTAATATTTTAAACACTATAATAAGAAAACATGGCTCTTTTTATTTAGGTCCAATTTTAAAGAATGCATTTTTACATTCTTATATAAAAAACATCTGTCCTTGAAAGTGTTTATTAATGGTAATCGAAATGTAAAAATGTAATCGGTTCTAGAAGGAATATGCCTAAAATGTATATATATTTTTTAATATACATTTATGAAAAATTTGGTTTATATTATTAAATCGAAACAAGTTATAACAATAAGAAAAATTCCAGAATACATCATACATGTGTCTAAGTTCCTGTTGATATTAATAAAGAATTCGCCTGATTATGAAAACGTATTGTGAATATACTATAAGCCTATAAAGGCAATTATATTTTCAGTTTTTACCACCTCCCAGAATTCCATCACGCAATCTGTGCAGTAAATGGAAAACTTATGTAGTGATATGAAGAGATTACCATCCAAAGAATATTGTTTGTTATCAAACCACACGAGCGAAAGCACTCCGCTGTTATTATTCATAATATGCCCGCATGCAATATGCATGAGCCCGGGAAGGGGGGCGCTATCGTTTTAAATAGCCGGCCACGAAATTGAGTGACCGAATAGCGAGAGGGAATAGAGAATTGAGAATAGTGAAGGTAGATGGATGGAACGAAGGATAGATTGAATTTAGATATAACTATTTTATCTTATTTCTCTTTCTTTATTGATTTGTTAGTGTTTTTTATAGTTTACATGGGAAATATTTGTTTTAATGTTGTTACTGTTCATAAAATATTTTATTTTTTTCTTGTTTCCTTTCATCACTGGGTTACTTTCCCTGGTGGAGCCCCTGGGCTTATAGCATATCCTGCTTTTCAAACTAGGGTTGTAGCTTAGCAAGTAATAATAATAATAATGATGATGATAATAATGATAATAATAATAATAATAATTATAATAATAATAATAATAATAATAATAATAATAATAATAATAATAATAAACTTCTTGTTATATGACCTTCTTGAAGTTATTTTTGGTGTGATATTAACATATTCAGAACAAGCATATCTAGTAATCCTCTAATTATGTAGATACCTACAGGTCTAAACAACTTCCCTTTAAGTTTTTGAACTTTTTATGTCCTTATTTCATAGTGCAAAGAATATATTAATTGACTTTTCTGTATGTACAATATGACCCTCTGGCCAGCGTTCTCCATCTACCTCTGTCCCACACTGCATCGTAAGATTTAATCTTGAAAAAATAGCAATTTACAATATATTTTCGTTTAGTTGAACAATCTGAATTCTACTATTACACATGTATACAATTCTAGTAAACATTTGAAATTATGTTCAGTAATGTAAAATTCTTGTGCACAGTTCAGAAAAGCTCAAAGCTTATGTTTGCTAATGTTGTCTCATTATTATACACATATATCTTAGTTTTGTCTGATATATATCCATTGTTGTTTACATATATATCCTTTGCTGTTTCGCAATATATATATATATATATATATGTGTGTGTATATATATATATATATATATGTGTGTGTATATATATATATATATATATATGTATCCTTTGTTATTTACAATATATACCTTTTGTTGTTACGATGTATTGCAAAGAAAATATAATAGATATGAATCAACCTATGCATAATCTCACCTGTGTAAAGCTCAATAACAGTAACATTCATATTTCATGCAGTCGAGAGACACAACATTGCCGGAAATGCACGTCATTGATAGAAATACCTTTGGCACCCTCTGGCACCAACGTCACAGGGGATATCACCTCATTCGGTGGGCGAGTGCCACATGCCATGCCCCTTGGTGTTAACGTTGCTTCAACCACTGAAGATTGATCGATTCTTCAGAGTTTTCTGGCATCCTGACAAAAAGTCTCCCTCGTGGGCGTCAGATACAAACACTCACAGAGAATAAAGTTAATTTTAGATTCTTTGGAGAGGTTTGGTAACGTTTGTTATAACACTGGAGAGGTTTGTAACTGTATAAGCTGGTAACATTTGTTACAATACTTGGAAAGGTTGTTAACACTTGACAATACAGGTTGGTAACACTTGCTAACAATACTGGAGAAGTTGGTAACGCTTGTTACACCACTGGAGAGATTGGTAACACTTGTTACAACACTGGAGAGGCTGGTAACACACTTTGAAAAGGTGCAGAGGTTCGTAACTCTTGTTACAACACTGTCGAGGTAGGTAACACTTGTTACAACATTGGAGAGATTGGGTAACACATACTACAATACTGGAGAGGTTGATAACACTGGTTAAAACACTGGGTAGGCTGGTAACGCTTGTTACAACACTGGAGAGGTTGGTAACACTTGCTAAAGCACTGGATAGGTTGGTAACACTTGCTACAACACTGGATAGGTTGGTAACACTTGCTAAAGCACTGGATAGGTTGGTAACACTTGCTAAAGCACTGGTTAGGTTGATAACACTTGCTACAACACTGGATAGGTTGGTAACACTGTATAGGCTGGTGACACCTGTTACAACACTTGAAAAGGTTCTTAACTTTACAACACTGGATAAATTGGTAACACTTGTTACAACACTGGAGAGGTTGATAATACTTATTACAACACTGGAGAGGTTGATGATAATTCTTACAACACTGGAGAGTTTGATAACGCTTTGCTACAATACTGGAAAGGTTGGTAACACTTGTTACAACACTGGAGAGGTTGGTAACACTTGTTACAACACTGAAGATGTTGGTAACGCTTGTTACAACACTGGAGAGGTGGTAACACTTGTTACGATACTGGAGAGTTGGTAACACTTGTTACAACACTGGGGAGGTTGGTAATACTTGTTACAATACTGGATAGGTTTTTAACACTCTTTACAACCCTGGATAGATTTGTAACGCTTGCTAAAGCACTGGAGAGGTTGGTAACACTTGCTAAAGCACTGGATAGGTTGGTAACACTTGTTACAATACTGGATAGGTTCGTAACACTTGCTGAAGCACTTGACAGGTTGGTAACACTTGCTAAAGCACTGGATAAGTTGGTAACATTTGCTAAAGCACTGGACAGGTTGGTAACTCTTGCTACAACACTAGATAGGTTGGCAACACTTGCTACAGCACTGGATAGGTTGGTAACTTGTTACAACACTGGATAGGTTGGTAACACTGTATAGGATGGTAACACCTGTTACAACACTTGAAAAGGTTCTTAACACTGTACAACACTGGAGAAACTGGTAGCACTTGTTACAACACTGGAGAGGTTGATAATACTTTTTACAACTGTGGAGAGGTTGATAATAATTCTTACAACACTGGAGAGTTTGATAACGCTTTGCTACAATACTGGAAAGGTTGGTAACATTTGTTACAACATTGGAGAAGTTGGCAACAGTTGTTAAAACACTGGAGATGTTGGTAACACTTGCTACAACACTGGATAGGTTGGTAACACTTGCTACAGCATTGGAGTGGTTGGTAACACTTGTTACAACAAAACCTGAGAAATTTTCCCTTTGGAATGCGACAGCTGTTTACCCTTATTGTGTTGAAGGAATTTTGGTTTAGTTTGTTTACTTCGACACATTGCTTGCTTTTAAAATGAACGTTGATATCCTTCCTGTCAGACATATGGAGATGTTTGCTTAGAAACATGAAGATATATACAGTGATTTTCTTGGCAACATTCAGGCATGAATTGACGCATGAGGCACTTCTCTCTCTCTCTCTCTCTCTCTCTCTCTCTCTCTCTCTGTGGCAGAGGAATATCTTGATGAGAATATGATAATTTTTACGTTTGAGCAGTCGAGAGGTAGAGAAAAAAGGTTTATTTCGTCAAAGTCAGAGATTCACTGACCAGGATGGATTTTCAATTTGAAATTCAGTTACAATTCGGTGTTGCTTCAAATTGTTTACAACTCAATTCATCAATTATTCAAACGTTTGTGGTGGCCTATTGGAGACGTCCTTGCTTTGCAATCTTGTGG
>NC_090752.1:7685605-7695605 GCF_036898095.1 Palaemon carinicauda
TTATAATTAATATAATTGATATTGATTGAAAAAAATGTATTGTTTTACTATAAAGTGAAAAACCTTTTAAGATAGAATTTTGTAATCATTATTATCATTAATATTAATATTGATTGTAAAAACTGTATCGTTAGACTAGCAACTGAAAAACCTTTTAAGATAGAATTTTGTAATCATTATTATAGTTATCATTAGTCGATTGAAAAAGAAACTATATCCTTAGACTATCAAATGAAACCTTTCAAGAAAGAATTTTATAATCATTATTATAATAATCATTAAATTAGATTAAAAAAAAAAAAAAAACCTTATCCCAGACGATCAAGTTAAACCTTTCGAGAAGGACACCATTTTGTATCCGTTTTGGAAACTGATTTCCCAAAAAATTACCCCCCCCAGTGAAAGGGAAGCGAAATGATTGGGTAAATCTTGTCCCTCGATATATCCTACAATCTCTTTAACGATTAGGATCTAATCAGGATGTCCGATTGTGACGCTCTCGATCCCAATCTTTTCACAGGAATTTGGAACCCTGTAGGAGATAAAGTCTCCTAAGCGCCATTGATTTTTTTTTTTTTTTTTTTTTTTTAAAGCGCTGTTTTTGTTGGTTTGCGAACAGGAGTTGAAGTATTATTGGATTTTGTTTTTAATTCGTTGTTCTTCATTTTATTAAGATAGATTTATTTTTGGCTGACTTTGAGCATATAACACGGTTGATTGGATACGAATTCATTACAGTGCATACACGCGCACACACACACACACACACACACACACATATATATATATATATATATATATATATATATATATATATATATATATATATATATATATATATATACACATGAATTCACATGTCTGAGGCCTTTGTCTTGCAGTTAATGTTGTTGATGTTTTGTGTGTGTATATATATATATATATATATATATATATATATATATATATATATATATATATATATATATATATATATATATATATATATATATATAATCTATATATATATATATATATATATATATATATATATATATATATATATATATCGTATATATACATATATATATATATATACATTATTTATTCATAACTACAAGTGCCACGTGCCATTTGTTAGGTATTCCTTTCTTTGTTCTTTGAATTCTAGGAAATCTTTACCACCATTATAAGGGGAAGAAGAATAATGCCTCTTTCTTTAGGTAATTTCTGGCGAATCGCAGATCAAAGAGAACACATTCGTGATTGATCACAAGTGACGTCATCATCTTTGTCTTCAGCAAGGGGTGTGTTCTTTTATTGAGCACGTCATGCGACCTGTGTACTTTTATATTTAGGGCAAAGAATATGTTTGTGTTTGTATGATTTATGGCCATTTTTTGTTTTCTTTTCTTTTATTCCATTACATATGTTCTTTGTTGCGTTAGTTCCATTGTTTTTTAATTTAAGGGAAAATAATCTTTATGTTTATAGTCTTTTATAAGGCAAAGAATATGTTTGTAATTTTATGATTTTTGGCCTTTTTTTTTACTTGTGTTCTTTGTTGTATTAGGTCCCTTGTTTTTAAATTTAAAAGAAAACAATCTTAATGTTTATAGTCATACATAAAGACTTCTTTTTTATCTTTTATTCCATTACTTGTGTTCTTTGTTGTGTTAATTCCCCTGTTTTTAAACTTGAAAGAAAACAATCTTTATGTTTACAGTCATACATAAAAACTTCTTTTTTTTTTCTTTTATTCCATTACTTGGGTTCTTTGATGTGTTAGTTCCCCAGTTTTTAGATTTAAAAGAAAATAATCTTTGTTTTTAAATTCGTATTTAAAGACTTTCGTATTTTGTATTGATTGTCGGAGTGTAGTTTTACCCTTTTAATTTATCGATTGTGAAGATAATCTTATAATACAGTTAATGAACCAAACCATAATCATCCCTAACTCCCTTATATTTTTTTTTCAGTGGGTTTTAATTTTGATTTTAATTTTACTTAAAGCTATTTATCTAATAAATCATTTTGTTTCATTGGGTTCATTTGGTAATTTTGCATTACGCAAATTTTAATAGCTATTGATAGCCTTTTAAGTAACCTATTTTGAGCACATATGTTATTCTATAGACTAAGACTATTCCAAAGCTTAAATGCAGTTTACGAGCAAAGAAGATTACATATTTTATTATTATTATTATTATTATTATTATTATTATTATTATTATTTATATTATTACTTGCTAAGGTACAACCCTAGTTGGAAAAGAAGGATTCTATAAGCTCAAGGGCTCCAAAAGGGAAAATAGCACAGTGAGGAAAGGAAATAAGGAAATCGACTACGAGAGAAATAATGAACAATATTAAATAAATTAATAACAGTAACAAGATTAAAATAGGTCTTCCATTTATAGACTATAAAAACCTAAATAAAACAGAAGAAGAGAAATAAGATAGAAAATGTGCCCGAGTGAACCCTCAAGCAAGAGAACTCTAACCCAAGACAGTGGAAGACCATGGTACTGAGGCTACGGCACTATCCAAGATTAGAGAACAATGGTTTGATAATAAACGTCACACCCCAGTATTATTATTATTATTATCATTATTATTATTATTATTATTATTATTATTGTTATTAATTGCTAAGCTACAACCCTAATTGGAAAAGCAGGATGCAATAAGCCCAGGGGCCCCAACAGGGAATATAGCTCAGTGAGGAAAGGAAACAGAGAAAAACAAAATATTTCAAGAAGAACAACGAAATTAAGATAAATATATCCCATATAAACTATAAAAACGTTAACAAAATAAGAGGAAGAGAAATAAGATAGAATAGTGTGCAGTAGAATTAGTCGAAATTTGGTCAGGAAAATTGTAATAACAAAGCGAAAGTAGAACAGAAGTAATGGAGCAATAATTGGGCCAAATTGGATCAGGTATGTTGACGCAATTGTTTCAGGGAATCTGTAATAGCTGGATCAAACAGAAGAAGAATGGTAGTATTGTTGGAAGAAAATAGATCATTGATATGTTAATAGTAGGACAAGACCTGGTTAGGTATGCTGTAATAATTGGACAAAAGTAGGTCTTGGAAGTTTTGATGATTATTCAAAGCTATAATAACAATATTGTTATAAGTGGATCAAGTTAATGATAGTTATTATACAAATCTGGGTCAAGGATGTTTTAATAAGTCATCATCATCATCATCTCCTCCAATATCTATTTACGCAAAGGGCCTCGGTTAGATTAACCAGTTGTCTCTATCTTGAGGTTTTAAATTAATGCTTCTCCATTCATCATCTCTTACTTCGCGCTTCATAGTCCTCAGCCATGTAGGCCTGGGCTGCCAACTCATCTAGTGCCTTGTGGAGGCCTGTTTAAAGTATGGTGAACCGTGTTAGGCGGTATATCTTATCATCATCATCATCTCCTCCAATTTCTATTTACGCAAAGGGCCTCGGTTAGACTAACCAGTCGTCTCTATCTTGAGCTTTTAAATCAATACTTCTCCATTCATCATCTCCTACTTCGCGCTTCATAGTCCTCAGCCATGTAGGCCTGAGTCTTCCAAGTCTTCTAGTGTCATGTGAAGCCCAGTTTAAAGTATGGTGAACAGTATTAGGTGGTATATCTTAGTAATCCTTGTTTACTAACGGTTATATAAGTGGATGAGCAACCTGGTGGAGTAACGAGAACTTTTTATGTGTGAAGGAATGACCCCCTAAATCTCGGATTGTGTTAAAGCGATAGACAAGTTGTCTTTTCGGCTTCTACTCTCGATGCCTGGCGGATGATCTTACTGGAATTAGTATGGACCGGCAAGGGTCACTAGTCTTATTTAGATAGGCACTGCACATCACAAGGAACTGGCTATCCTTTGATAAATCTAGCCAATGAATCTCTTATGGATTTAGACAGTCCATCTAATAGGCAGACAAAACTAAACTAGACTAAGAAGACCTTAGATCAAGAATGTTATGACGATTGATTATAAAAGTTTTAGTAATTGGTTAAAGCTAAATCGACATTGTATTACAAATTCATTACATGTTTCTCCCAAACCTGTTGCTTAGATTCTGTTGCCCCCAGTTTTCACCTGTTTTATGACTATTCCAGTCTGCTACATTTACTTTTAAATGTCTATTCAAACCAGTCGTTTCCCATTCGTCCGCCGTCCATATGATAACCTAATTCTCCATCTTCCATAACTTCCAATTGCCTTTACATTCCTGACATTGACCTACGACGAAGCAGGAACCTGTGTTTAAACTTTTCTCTAATTGGTTATAGTTGCTGGCTGGGGGGAGGGTAGGCCCCTCATAACCAATAGTCAGCAAAATTCTCTCTTAGATTTTTGCCGCAAGCTAGTACAGACGGTGACCAGTGTTGTGGAGGCCTGGTGGTATTGTCCTCGCCTGGTGATTCCAGACTGGGGTTCGAGTCTGCTCAAACTTGTTAGTTCCTTTGGTCGTTGCAACCTCACGAACCTTGTAAGCTAAGGATGGGGGTTTAGGGGAGACTGTAGGTCTATCTGATGAGTCATCAACAGCTATTCTTGTACCTCCTTGGTTCTAGCTTGGGTGGATAGAGGGTTTGGGTACTGATCGTATGTAATATGGTCAGTCTCTAGGGCATTGTCACTGTTCGTTGCCTCTGCCATTCATGAGTAGCCTTTAAACCTTTAAACTTTTGCTCCCTCCTCTGGCTGTCTTAATCTTATATTTATTTTTTTTAGACTGAATAGATTTTCCGGGAGACCACTGTGTTCAAGGTATATATTAAAGGAAGACGTCAAAGAAATGTAGTTTATTTTCTTGTCTGTAGATGTAGACAGTTTTCTGTGTTAATTGGCGGGTTTTTTTTTTTTTTTTTTTTTTTTTTTTTTTTTTTTTTTTTTTAGACTGAATAATATTTCTGGGAGACCAGTTTATTTTTTAGTCTGTAGATGTAGACAGTTTTCTGTGCAAATTGGCTGGTTTGTTTTTTAGAGTGAATAAAATTTCTGGGAGACCACTGTGTTCAAGGTATATATTAAAGGAAGACGTCAAAGAAATGCAGTTTATTTTCTAGTCTGTAGATGTAGACAGTTTTCTGTGCAAATTGGCCGGTTTTATTTGACAAAATTTCTGGGAGACCACTGTGTTCAATGTATATATTAAAGGAAGACGTCAAAGAAATGCAGTTTAGTTTTTAGTCTGTAGATGTAGACAGTTTTCTGTGCAAATTGCCCGGGTGGTTTTTTTTTTTTTTTTTTTTTTTTTTTTTTTTTTTTTTTTTGTCTGAAAAAAATTTCTGGGAGACCACTGTGTTCAAGGTATACATTAAAAGAATACGCCATAGAAATGCAGTTTATATTTTAGTCTGTAGATGTAGACAGTTTTCTGTGCAAATTGGCCGGTTTTTTTTTAGACTGAATAGATTTTATGGGAGACCGCTGTGTTCAAGGTATATATTAAAGGAAGACGTCATGGAAATGCAGTGTATTATTTATTCTGCAGATGTAGACAGTCTTCTGTGCAAATTGGCCGGGTTTTTTTTTTTTTTTTTTTTTTTTTTTTTTTTTTTTTTTTTTTTTTTTTTTTTTTTTAGACAATAAAATTTTTGGGAGACCACTGTGTTCAAGGTATATATTAATAGTCCAGTCATTTTAGTCATATTTTAGTGAAATAAATGAAAAAAATCATAACAAGCTAAAATTTTGCACATGACTTCTTTAGACACTTAGAAATAACATATCAAAAGTCCCCATTGATCCACCTTGAGCTTTGTCCGCCATCTTGGAAAATGGCCGCCAAATTTCCTTTTTTTGCTTTTTTCATGAAAACGGTTAGTCTGACGAAAATGACTGTTCAGTACATTATTAAAGCTCACCAAATTTTCTACAAAAGAGGTTTCATGCATATTTACTCTACAAGTGATAGTTTGCAAGCTATATGAAGTTTTTGCGAGCACAATATTCTAAATTCGTACTTTTTTCCACACCACCCAGGCGCGTTTTTTTTTTTTTTTTTTTTTAATGTGGTTTCCCCTTTAGGTCTAATTCACAACTATCTTGATACTCCCCTTGTCACATATACTGAAATGTACTAGTACTCTTATAATTGAACACACTATACATTGCAGCTTTGTTGGTCTTTCTCATGCCCTGTTCAGTAAATAAAGCAGGTGGCATTGGGGCAAGCTCGTACTGAAAATAATCTTGCAGATCAGCAGTACTAGTGTCTAATGTATGTATTATTCTTTGAAACAGAAGAGTTGTATCAACAGGAACAATATCTTCTCGTATTGTGACACTTAAGTTTATTGTTGCCAGAGGTAACACACGGTTTTTGCGCTTCAATTTTACCTCACCAAAAGCTTGTCCAGTTATGGCATTCATAGACTCCAATCTAATTTCATAGCTTTTATAGCAGTTTATTTCAATATCACCAGTTATCCCAGTTGCAAGTGACATAATCTCCTTATTGTCTGAAAAGGGTGGATGTGACAGAAACCACTGCAAAATCTTTTCTGTATCTTCATTATCTCTCATAATCCTTGAAGGTCGTAGTTCAATGTGCTGTTCACTATACGAACTTCTCAATCCACAAAACTCCTCAACTTTGGTGCACATTTCACATGTATCTGGCATGTCAAGAATCCACCGACTCAATACACTATCGGTTATCCCTCGCCCATGTGTCAGCCCTCCTGAGGTCTTCATGGTCCTCATTAGCGTTTGTTCAACAGTAAGATCTGACCATAGACCAGCCCAATTCTTGTTTGAGCGCCTGATTGTAAAAAATCCTTTCTTTGTAAACTTGACAAAATCTTCATCAGGCATATGCTGGTGTAAATCATGCATATCTTGCAAGTATAGGTGGCACGATTTTGCATAAGCTAGGTTACCAGCTGCATGAAAGTAAGGTATAAACTCTTGAACACACAGTAGGTGTAATTCCCAATTTCCTAGTCTTTCAGCCTCTATATAGTGTAGCATCACAGTCACCATCTGGAAATATTGTATCCAACGCATTGCTGTTTTGCACCTTAAGGCAACTTCTTGCACATGAGTGTTAAATTTCTTTACAATGCTATTTATGATAGCCGATTCCTTTACTGATGTTGCAGTCAATGTTTTGTTATCATACTGCTGAAGCATGGACTGAACCTCTTGTTTATCCTCATCAGAAATGGTTGCACCATCTAAAAGAAGCTGGCCCAATGCAGCATATATTAACAGATGTGCTCGAAGGGCTCTGGCAAAGCTGTGTCCTGTCATCATTTTGTCTGTAGATTTAGGTACATAAACTGTCTCCCACACTTCATTTAATCCACTACCGGCCATGATGTACCCCATAGAGCCCATAAATGACATTAAGAGATGAAAACCACCTAGTCGCACGAAAACATTACCCTAAATTCAAACTGTTTCCAGTAGAGGACACAATCTCTCTTGCCTTCCTATATAGTGGCTGGTCAAAAGTAACACATGTCACACTCTTACTCGCTTTTCTACATGAATCAGATGCAAAATGTAACACGCTGTTTATTGCATCAGAAGAAGTAGCCTTTAAATCAAGGAAAGGCAAGAAGCGAATGGACGTCGTATCAATGTCCTCGCTATTATTGATAACATCCATAAATCCATTCCAGTGTGGAATATCCTTAAATTTCATCCACTTCCCACTCAACCATAGCAAATGACAAGATGACGTTGTAATTTTTTCACTAGGATTTGATGTAAGTTTCTTTAGATCCTCAATTTCAATCCTTTTCAGTCCACTTTCACTATAACTTGTGAAGGGTTTCACTGTTATAAATGAACACGAAGAAATGTCTCTAGCAGATGGCCTTTTTTTCAGTCTTTCAATTACTTCTGGTTTGATTATTGAGCCTGCTGGCGTTACACATTCAATGGCTCCCATGCAGTGAAATGTGTGAAACCCATCTATTGTGTGCACATCAAAATCTGCATTATCAAAAACAAACTGCATGAAACTATCAGGCAAAATATTAGGAGGGGTAGTTTTCATACAAGATGCTTCAAAGAGTTGTGCTTCATTATATCCAGTAGAGAATCCCAGTTTATGTAAAATATGTACCAGGAGTCTTGATCCAAATTTCCTGTGTACGTAAACAGCTATTCCGAGTAGGATCGGAGAGACAAATGTTCTTGGACGGACTGCTTGTATGATTGAATGAGCTATAGCAGAGCATACCCTGTGTTTGTTGTCTGTATCTCCCTTTCCTCCTTTTTCAATTATTTCATGTAATAAAACTTGAAGAGAATCAGGTATGTTGTTTTCAACATTATTAAAGAGTCCCTCAGGAGAAGGATAGTTGCTGGAGTCGTACACCTTTGACTTGATGTCCTCTTTAATAATAGCTGTTGCAGTTCTAACAATCCTCATTCGCTCTTCTTTCTCACTATGAAGTTTTTCATTATACCAAGAATTACATAGCAATTTATCTCCTGATTTGCGGAAACATACAATGGGAATCTTTCTTTGGAGGTAAGTTATGATAACATCATTTCCATACTTTTCTTGTAATTTGGTTTTCAGATAGCTTCCACTTGTCCTGCAAGATTGGTTCTGATGCATCACATCTAACAATTCCTGCAACGTAAATTGACAGTCATCACTGTCTTCCATTTATGAACAAACTTTCTCTAAGCCAGTTTCTATATCTTCATCATCGGGTCGTCCACGTTTACCTGACGGATTTAAGTGTTGCTTCGAAAAAAACTTGGAGCTACATGGCCTATGGTATCTTGCTTCTTCTGCAACCAAACAATGAACACCAACTATAATTGCTTTTACTTTTTTGCCCAGTCATCATAACGATTGATGCATTTATCCAGCACATTTTTTCCAGTCTAAGGTCATTACTCAACTAACTACTTGCCGTCTATGGAGAGGTTTTTTCTTTTCCTCTTTTTCACAGCACTCTTGAAAACAAAATATACACTTTTTCTTGAAATCAAACACAGTTTCTTTTGATCTAATTTTCTGTTTAATAGGTGACCCTGTTTCCTCCTGGTCAGTTGTATCTTTTTTATAAGCTGCTTTTATACTCTTTTCTCTAGTATAGCCTTTTCTGCATTTTATGTGTACTTGAATAGTTGATAAATTAACCCACTTTTGCCACTTATCATCTCCTCTTTTCTTACCTGCTTCAACAAGTGTCGACATACCTTTCTTAACACAAACATTTTCACTTTCTATTAAGCGTTCTTCGCAAAGTATACATAATTCACTTTGATCTGTGGTTCCTTCCATTTTTAAAGTATATTCTGAAATGAAAACAAAACAAAAAGGATAACCATTTAGAAAATCTATAGTGCAAAAAAAAAAAATAATAATAATAATAGCCAAGTATCAAATCAAAAGCAAGTGAATAAATTCACATGGGCATGCTCACACAATTTAATATGGTTACAAAACAGAGAATACCATTAAAACTATCATTCATAGCAAAAATATGCATTGAACGTCTTTTGTAGAAAATATTATGGTGAACAATAATGTATAAGGCAGTTATTTTCCTAAGATCAATGGTTTCCATGGAAATAGCGAAAAACTTAAATTTGGCGGCCATTTTCCAAGATGGCGGACGAAGCTCAGGGTGGACGGATGGGGACTTTTGATATGTTATTTCTCATTGTCTGTAGAAAACATTCTACAATTTTCAGCTTGTTATGAATTTTTTCATTTTTTTTTTCCTAATTTGACTGGACTATAAAGGAAGACGTCAAAGAAATGCAGTTTAGTTTTTAGTCTGTAGATGTAGACAGTTTTCTGTGCAAATTGGCTGTTATCCACAACACTTGCTCCTGTTGGGAAACATGTCTGTTGCTATCATTCCTTACTCAATGTGGCCTTACGAAGACGTGGACCAGTAATTATTCCTAAGATATCGCTAGTCCTTCGTTATTGGAAGTGGCTTTTGCTGCCGCCAGGCTCTCGCAGGATTCATGTCTGCTCTCCCTCTTGTTCTTCATAACCTAAAGCACTTATTACTGCTT
>NC_090752.1:7700605-7710605 GCF_036898095.1 Palaemon carinicauda
CTTATTATTTATTATTTCCACACAAATTTACGTCCAGCATTCGATATTCCCCTAACAAATACGAGAACGCATTAAACACAGTCCTCTCTCTCTCTCTCTCTCTCTCTCTCTCTCTCTCTCTCTCTCTCTCTCTCTCTCTCTCTCTCTCTCTAAGTTCGTCAACAAGTTGAGGCCCTAAAGGGTCGTGACGTCACTAGCCCCTGTTGGCCCTCATCCAAGAAACGCTTCATTGATTTCATCAGTTTTTTTTTCTTTTTCTTTATTTAGATTTAATTATTCCCTTATTGCATTTCAGTCAAGTTACCAATTAATTTTAGTAATTTTGTTTTATAATTACATTGTTATATGTAATTAATTGTTATTGATATTTTTGTTTTATATTTTCCTCAGGTTATATTTTAAGAACTAGTGTACGCGACCCGTCAAAAATGATGGTTTTATAGATATTCACTTACATTTCATCCCTTATAATCTCGTTCCCCTTTCCTAACTACTACGTGGCAGTTTTGGGCAATTTGTGGGACATTGTGCTTTCCGAGTGGTTGACGCTCAGCGTGACAGAAATATATATATATAATATATATATATATATATATATATATATATATATATATATATATATATATATATATATATATATATATATATATATATATCAAAAGTAGCCCTTTCTATCATTTTAATATTTATATTCTTATTGTCATAAATTTTAGTAATGTCTTTTATTTCTCAGTAATTGATTATTGATGCTCGATTATTTTTATTTTTTTATTATTCAAAAATGTATTTTGTTTTATCAGATGCGGGATAATATATATTCGTTCTTAACTATGTCGTGGGTATGATTTTCCAGTTAAGTTTGCCCTAGTTTAAAAGAATGCTGACTTTAATTAAAATAAGGTTTACTTATAAAAGTGTGAGTTGTCAATAATTAATAAGTTTTTTTTTTATCAAGCCCCAACCAAGTGTACTTACACTTAGCCAAAGGGCTCCTCTGTTATTATTATTATTATTATTATTATTATTATTATTATTATTATTATTATTATTAGCTAAACTACAGCCTTACTCTGAAAAGCAGGATGCTATAAGCCCAAGAGTTCCAACAGGGAAAAATAGCCCAGTAAGGAAAGGAAACAAGGATATACACCGTTTGAAGCGTGATTATTATTATTATTATTATTATTTTTATTATTAGCTTAATATTACTATAAGCTGATTATTATTATTATTATTATTATTATTATTATTATTAGCTGAACTACAACCTTACTCGGAAAAAGCAGGATGCTATAAGCCCAAGGGCCCCAACAGGAAAAAATAGCCCTGTAAGAAAGGAAATAAAGAAATACACAGTTTGAAGCGTGATTATTATTATTATTATTATCATTAATATTATTATTATTATTATTATTAGTTGAACTACAACCTTACTCTGAAAAACCGGATGTTATAAGCCCAAGGGCCCCAACAGGAAAAAAATAGCCCAGTAAGGAAAGGAAACAAGGAAATACACAGTTTGAAAATGTGTTTTGACTTACAAGCCTCATATTTCGTACACTCTGGCATATGGCCCCATTCCAAAAGCATAAAAAACATTGTCAAAACAAACAGATATTTAGGTTATGCAATGATATAGTTCCGTCTTTTCAAGTATTGTAAACTTTCCGAGAATTCTATGGTCCCCAAATTGAGTGGCAGTTTTATGTGAAAGTTGGCTGAGACAAGAGATATTAAAATTAGATATTTTTTGTTTTTTTTGTTTAGGGTCTATATATTGCAGGTCTATTATTATAAATCATGTGTCTACACCAGAGAAGTGGAGTGGTCGGAATTTGTTCTTAGATGTATTCCTCACTTGGTTGTTTTGATGTTCTAAACCACTTGATAGAACATTTGAAAAATACCTTTGTTTGATTTTTTATATTCATATGACTAAGGTTAAATGAAGCATATTCACAACATTTGAATAAATAATGTTTGTGTGTTGTATTGCCGTATAATTATAAAATGATGGTGGGTTTAATTGAAGAGTTAAGATTCTGTATTCATGGGAAAAAATCAAATTGTGTTTACATCTCTCTATATTTCTCTTTATATATATATATATATATTAATATATATATATATATATACTATATATAGATATATATATATATATTTATATATGTATATATATATATATATATATATATATATATATATATATAATATATATATATACTATATATATATATATAATATGTATATATATATATATATATATATATATATATATATATATATACTATATATATATATATATATATATATATATATATATATATAACAACAATAAATGCTGCCGGTTCTCGTCCACTGCAGCGCAAAGTCCTCAGAGATGTCTTTATACATGTTTTTGGTTTGGCCAGTTTTCATCATCACATTGCCCAGTGCGGGCAGACATTCATCTGCTCATAGCAAACCAACCCAGTATGGGTAGCCCTACGTGCCATGGATTGCCATATGAAAATTGAATAAGGTGGGCATAAAGGCGGGCGTGCCACTTCGCCAGTTAAACTCCATAATACTGTAATTCACTAGTTAAAATATAAACCCTTTACTCACTCCCTCAGGATATATATATATATATATATATCTTATATATAATATATATAATTATATATATATATATATATATATATACATATATATATGTATATATATATATATATATATATATATATATATATATATATATATATATATATATATATATATATATATATATTATATATAAAATCGATAAATAGATTTGTTTACATATGTATAATACTTCTAGAGTTTTGCTTAAGGGTTATTTTTTAGTTGACCCACAAGCAAATTTTGACCAATTTTGCTGGTATAAAAAAGTTGAAAACTTTAAATCAATCAGTCAATCGCTTTCTATCAAATTACGATGTGTGCTCATGACAATTCACACTGTATGAAATACTTAATGAAAACTAAAAGATTTTTTTATGCCACTTACGTCTTTGTCAAACCTTTTCGTTTACAATATTTTATTAAGCTGGAAACTCTCGTCATATGTGTTACATTATAGTACCACGGACCTATGTACAGCTGGCCTTTGGAATTCCTAGCACACCTCTCCCTTTCTCTGAGTAAGTGTACTCTCTCACATACCTACTGCGTGGCAAGTTCCCGTGTATAGCTCTGCCCCCACCTCTCTCTCCCTCTCTATCTCTCTCTCTCATTTTTCACCACAAATCAAGATTAAAAACTATCCAAGGATTCTTTTGTCCAATTATACTCTCTCTCTCTCTCTCCTCTCTCTCTCTCTCTCTCCTCTCTCTCCTCTCTCTCCTCCTCTCTCTCTCTCTCTCTCTCTCTCTATCCTATTTTTATCACCACAAATCAAGATTAGAAATTGCTCAAGGAATTCTTTTGACCAATTATACAATTTCTCTCTCTCTCTCTCTCTCTCTCTCCTCTCTCATCCTCTCTCTCTCTCTCTCTCTCTCGTACAGATTTACGTCATACCGTGGATGTACTCACTGACACTTGGTTGGACGAAAACGAATGCCAAAAATATTGGACAAAGACTTGAAGTATATGCTCTCCTCCTCCTCCTCCTCCTCCTCCTCCTCCTCTCTCCTCTTCTTCTTCTTCTTCTTTTTCTTCTTCTTCTTCATTCTTAGAAATCATGTTGCAGAGAAAGACAATGTTTAAGGCTTCTGAATCAACATTAAGGGTTTCATCATCCAAAGTTGAATAGAAATCGTATTTTGCAGTGTTCCTTGTCAAGAAATAGATTCATATAATTGATTTTCAAGATTGCTGGAAATATTTTCTTATTTTTATGGGTTTTAAGGTTTCTGTTACGTTAATTGTGTCAGTATTGTATAATGACATGTTCTTTGACAAACAGTGGCTTATAGAACATAGTACATAAGAACTTTGGTATTACGTTAGTTGTATTAGTATTGTATAATGACATGGTCTTTCTCAGGTAGTGTATTATAGAGCATGCAACAACAACAATAAATGCATCCATTTCTAGTCATCGCTGGACAAAGGCCTCAGACATATCTTAATTTATTTTTAGGGTTTGGCCAGTTTTTTTCACGTTGGCCAGTGCGGATAGCTTATGAAGGGAGATATTTGTTTGACCGCTCACAGCAAACCAACCTAGTATGGGTGTCCCTAACCAATACATAAGATATATAAAACTAAGTCGTTTTAGTCCACTGCTGTACAAAGGCCCCAGACATATCCTAATTATATCTCGGGTTTGGCCAGTGCGGATTGGTGATGAGGGGAAACATTTGTCGGATCGCTCACAGCAAACCAACCTAGTATGGCTGTCCCTAACTAATTCATAAGATACAGAACACTATGCGGCACCTAAAAAACCTTACCATCCTTGTGAGCTGGGGATGGGGGGTTTGGGGGAGCCTATAGGCCTATCTGCTGAGTCATCAGCAGCCATTGCCTGGCTCTCCTTTGTCCTAGCTTGGGTGGAAAGGGGTCTTAGGTGCGGGTCATATGTATATATGGTCAGTCTCTAGGGCATTGTCCTGCTTGATAGGGCAATGTCACTGTCCCTTGCCTTTACCATTCATGAACGGCCTTTTAATCCTTTAAACACGATATTTCTTTTTCTTGTCTCCTCCGTTGGACAAGCATCCTGACGGGAGTCGAGTTCCTTTTTAACTAGACCCACTTGGGGGATCCTTGAGTCCTTGGGGCGTGTGACACCAAAGACAGGCGGAGCAGTAGGAGCAGAAGAGCAATGAATCTCAATCAGGGATCTTGTTTTATTGCTGGTGGTTGAGTTGGAAGATTTAAAGAGATGGGGCGTAATGAAGACGAAGGCGTGGAGAGTATTGACTCTCGAGGTCTCTCAAAGGAGGGATTGACTTCAGTCCGAGAGGGAGGGGGAGAGACTCTCCTGAAGGATAGGTGAGGGGTAAGGGATAAGGTTTAAACGTTTAAAGGCCGCTCTTGAATGGCAGAGGCAAGGGACAGTGACATTGTCATGAAGGTTTAAAGGTTTAAAGGCCACTCAAGAATGACAGAGGCAAGGGACAGTGACATTGCCATTAAGGGTTTAAAGGTTTTAAAGGCCACTCATGAATGGCAGAGGCAAGGGACAGTGACATTGTCATGAAGGTTTAAAGGTTTAAAGGCCACTCAAGAATGACAGAGGCAAGGGACAGTGACATTTGCCATTAAGGGTTAAAGGTTTAAAGGCCACTCATGAATGGCAGAGGCAAGGGACAGTGACATTGTCATGAAGGTTTAAAGGTTTAAAGGCCACTCAAGAATGACAGAGGCAAGGGACAGTGACATTGCCATTAAGGGTTAAAGGTTTAAAGGCCACTCAAGAATGACAGAGGCAAGGGACAGTGTCATTGCCATTAAGGGTTAAAGGTTTAAAGGCCACTCATGAATGGCAGAGGCAAGGGACAGTGACATTGTCATGAAGGTTTAAAGGTTTAAAGGCCACTCAAGAATGACAGAGGCAAGGGACAGTGACATTGCCATTAAGGGGTTAAAGGTTTAAAGGCCACTCAAGAATGACAGAGGCAAGGGACAGTGACATTGCCATTAAGGGTTAAAGGTTTAAAGGCCACTCATGAATGGCAGAGGGCCAAGGGACAGTGACATTGTCATGAAGGTTTAAAGGTTTAAAGGCCACTCATGAATGGCAGAGGCAAGGGACAGTGACATTGTCATGAAGGTTTTAAAGGTTTAAAGGCCACTCAAGAATGACAGAGGCAAGGGACAGTGACATTGCCATTAAGGTTTAAAGGTTTAAAAGGCCAATTATGAATGGCAGAGGCATGGGACAGTGACATTGCCATTAAGGTTTTAAAGGTTTAAAGGCCACTCATGAATGGCAGAGGCAAGGGACAGTGACATTGCCCCATCAGGCAGGACAATGCCCTAGAGACTGACCATGTATACACATCAGCGCTCAAGTCCCCTCTCCACTTAGCAGATACACCTATAGGCTCTCCCAAAGTCCCTATCGTTAGCTCACAAGGATGGTGAGGTTGCAGCGACCAAAGGAACTAACGAGTTTGAGCGGGACTCGAGCTTTAGGGCGTATGAGAAAGGAGAGGGGCAAGTGAACGGGGAAGGAGAGGAATGGGGCGAAGAAGTAAATGGTGTTTACAGAAAACTGGGGCATTATTGGGGTATTATAATATTCACTATGTAAATATAATGAAAAATTATTAATATAAATCAAAATACTTAGAAAAGTTTCATATAAAATTTGTGGTTGAACCACACTTTACATTACTCTTACTAATACTTAGCTTTTCAAAACTATTGCCTACAATTAAGGGTTGTGGTGGCCGATGTGGGTAAGTCCCTGACTGGTGAACGTCAGACTGGGGTTTGATTCTCGCTCAAACTCGTTAGTTTCTTTGGTCGCTTCAACCCCACCATCCTTGTGAGTTAATGATGGGGGCTTTGGGGAGCCTATAGGTCTATCTGCTGAGTCATCAGCAGCCATGGCCTGGCCATCCTTGGTCCGAGCTTGGGTAGAGAGGGGCTTGGGCATTGATCATTATGTAATATGGTCAGTCTTTAGGGCATTGTCCTTCTTAATAGGGCAGGTGTCACTGTCCCTTACCTCTGCCATTCATGAGTGGCCTTTAAGAGTTAGCTAGCTCTCTACCCTCGCTCTTCTTTCACCCGTCTTTCCTATCATATATATATATATATATAAATATATATATATATATATATATATATATATATATATATATATATATATATATATATATATATATATATATATATATATATATATATATATATATATTATGTATTGCGAGTCCGTTGAATTATATTCATCATATATTTCATTGCAATTTTTATTTGCATCGTGCAAAAACACATAGTTTTGAACATTGATTATTTGCTGTGTATTTTATGTTATTATTTTTATTTTGTTTTAATTTTCATTTCAATTTTTTAAATATTTATTTTTTGAGCGACATAATTTTGTAACGCCTTGCTGTGTATGTATTTGTGAACGTAGACTAGGTGGAATAGAGCCTTTAGAAATATTTTTATATGAGAAATTTTTTTTTGACTTCAAGAAAATTTAAGAAAAATATATATATTAAATATACTTTTTATTCTTTTATTTCAGGTTGATCCTCCACGAGGCACGAGAAGACTCAAGGTACGATTTTTTTTTTTATACTGTATTCTTTGACCGTTTATTTTTTATGTTATTAACGGAGTAAGGTATTTGAATTTGCTCTTTATATGTTATTAACGAAGGGAATAAAACAATCGCATCTATTCTTTATGTGTTAATAACGTAGTGACTAAGAATGAAGTTTATTCATTGTGTTATTAACGAAGTGAGTAAGGTATTTGAATTTGCTCTTTATATGTTATTAACGAAGTGAATAAAACAATCGCATCTATTTTTTGTGTGTTAATAACGAAGTGGCTAAGAATAGAGTTATTTTTTGTGCTATTAACGAAGTTAAATATGGTAGTTAGATTTATTCTTCATATGTTAATAACGAAGTGAGTAAGATGATCGAATTTATTCTTTGTGTTGTTAAAGAAGGGAATAAGGTTAATGAATCTATTTTCTGTGTGTTATTATAGAAGGGAATGAGATAATCAAATTTATTCTCAGTGTGTTTATTTACGAAGTGAATAAGATAATCGAATTTATTTTTTATATGTTATCGAAGTGAATAAGATAATCGAATTTATTCTTTCTGTGTTATTAACGGATTGAATATGATACTCGAATTTATTTTTAATGTGTTATAAACGAAGTGGATGAGGTAATCGAATTTATTCTCTGTGCGTTATTAACGAAGGGAATAAGGGTAATCGAATTTATTCTCTGTGTGTTATTAACGAAGGGAATAAAATAATCTAATTTATTATTTATTTGTTATTAACGAAGTGAGTAAGATAATCGAATTCGTTCTTTATTCGTTATGAATGAAATGAAAAAAGATGAAAAAATTTATTATTTGTGTTATTAACAAAGGGAATAAGGTAATCTAATTTATTCCTTGTGTGTTATTAACGAAGTGAATAAGATAATTGAATTCATTCTTTAGGCTATGCGTTATTAACGAAGTGAGTAAGATAATCGAATTTATTCCTTGTGTGTTATTAACGAAGTATATAAGATAATCGAATTCATTCTTTAGACTATGTGTTATTAACGAAGTGAATTAGGTAATCGAATTCATTCCTTGTGTGTTATTAACGAAGTAAATTAAGATAATCGAATTCATTCTGTAGGCTATGCGTTATTAACGAAGTGAGTAAGATAATCGAATTATTCCTTGTGTGTTATTAACGAAGTGAATAGGTAATCGAATTTATTCTTTGAAAGTTATTAACGAAGTGAATAAAATAATCGAATTCATTCTTTAGGCTATGCGTTATTAACGAAGTGAATTAGGTAATCGAATTTATTCTTTAAATGTTGTTAACGAAGGGAGTAAGATAATGGAATTCATTTATATGTTATTAACGAAGTGAATCAGGTAATCGAATTTATTTATATGTTATTAACGAAGTGAAGTTGATTTAATAGCGACTATGTCTCAGGAAACCCTTTGCTGATAAAGTGGGGTAAAGGAATAACACGAATACATTTGTAAGGCAAATGAAGATTTTTCCTTACCTGATTCCCTTCTTGTTATCTCTTCCCCTCTTTCCTCGTCTCTTCCCCTCTTTTCTTCGTCACTTCCCCTCTTTTCTTCGTCCTCTTCCCCTTGTCTTCGTCTCTTCCCCTCTTTTCATATCTCTTCCGCTCTTTTCTTCGTCTCTTCCCCTCTTTTCTTCGTCTCTGCCCCTCTTTTCATATCTCTTCCCCTCTTTTCCTATCTCTTCCCTGCTTTCCTCGTTTCTTCCCCTCTTTTCTTGCTCTCTTCCCCTCTTTCCTCGTCGCTTCGCCTATTCCTCGTCTCTTCCCCTCTTTTCCTATCTCTTCCCTCTCTTCCTCTCTTCCCCTCTTTTCCTGTCTCTTCCCCTCTTTTCCTATCTTTTTCCTCTTTCCTCACCTTTTCCCCTCTTTTCCTCGTCGCTTCCCCTCTTTCTTCGTCTCTTCCCCTCTTTTCCTATCTCTTTCCTCGTCTTTTCCTCTCTTTTCCTATCTCTTCCCCTCTTTTCCTATCTCTTTCCTCGTCTTTTCCTCTCTTTTCCTATCTCTTCCCCTCTTTTCCTATCTTTTCCCCTCTTTCCTCATCTCCTCCCCTCTTTCCTCGTCTCTTTCCCTCTTATCCTATTTCTTCCCCTCTTTCCTCGTGTCTTCCCCTCTTTTCCTTGTCTCTTCCCCTCTTTCCTCATCTCCTCCCCTCTTTCCTCGTCTCTTTCCCTCTTATCCTATTTCTTCCCCTCTTTCCTCGTGTCTTCCCCTCTTTTCCTTGTCTCTTCCCCTCTTTCCTCGTCTCTTCCTCTCTTTTCTGCTCTCGTCCTCATCTCTTGCCCTCTTTTTTCCTCTCTTCCTCTTTCCTCATCTCTTCCCCTCTTTTCTCATCTCTTCCCCTCTTTCCTCGTCTCTTCCCCTCTTTTTCTATCTTTTCCCCTCTTTCCTCGTCTCTTCCCCTCTTTTTCTATCTCTTCCCTCTTTTCTCTTCTCTCACCTCCCACCCACGCCAAGAGTTTGGCCACTCTGTTTCCAATGCAATGAATATTGGCAACTGCGCTGCATTTGATAAGCAATCTTTCTTTCTTTTTTTTTTTTTTTTTTTTTTTTTTTTTTTTTTTTTTTTTTTTTTTTTTTTTTTTTGGCAGAATGTTCGTCTCTTATATTCGTCTGTAAGATTCTATTTTGGGGGTTTCGAACTCGGTGGGAAATGGTTATTGCCTAGAACAGTGACATGCTGTTTTTTATCTTTAATTTCATTTCGTACCCAAATTTTATTGGTAGTTAGGTTAGCGAACTTCACTTCATTTTGGGTATTTTGGGTTTTATATAAAAAAATTATATTTCGAATATATTATCTGGGCA
>NC_090752.1:7715605-7735605 GCF_036898095.1 Palaemon carinicauda
GCATGTATTGGTGTTTACAGAAGTATGTATGTACGTGTGATTGTGATTTATACGTGTTAACTTATTTACCTCATCATCATCATCTGCACCTACGGCTATTGACGCAAAGGGCCTCGGCTAGATTTCGCCAGTCGTCTCTATCTTGAGCTTTTATATTAATACATCTGCATGCAATAACTCCCACTTCACGCTTCTTAGTCCTCAGCCATGTTGGTCTAGGCATACCTAATCTTCTTCTTCTTCTTCTTCTCTTCTTCTTCTTCTTCTTCTTCTTCTTCTTCTTCTTCTTCTTTCTTCTTCTTCTTCTTCTTCTTCTTCTCTCTTCTTCTTCTTTTTTTTTTTTTTTTTTTTTTTTTTTTGCAATGCACGTATTGGTGTTTACTGTAGTGTGTGTATGTACGTGTGATGTTCTTTTGAGTTCTGAAAATTGGAGGGAGTAACTTGTTAAGTTATTTATTTAGCCTTGGGGAAATGTTCTTTTTATTGCATTGGTTTTACAATACATATTTGGTTTTTAGTGCCTTGTGGATCCCAATTGAAAGTTTGGTGAACTAATCTCTCTTGGGGAGTGCGAAGACCGTGCCCCTAACTATAGTCCATTTCTTTTATCCAGGCAGATTTGCACCGACTCGCAGCGGTGCCCCTTTTAGCTCGGAGAAGTTTCCTGATCGCTGATTGGTTGGACAAGATGATTCTAACCAATCAGCGATCAGGGAAAACTTTTCCGAGCTTAAAGGCCACCGTTGCGAGTCGGTGCAAATCTGCCTGGCTAAAAGAAATGGACTATATCTCCATCTACCCATAACCATGTACTTTTTTTTTTTATATATAATTTTTCTTTGCATATTTTTCATTGAATTAGGTTGACGATGCTCAATCGGCGTAGGGGAATGGCATGTAAAATTATATTAAGAACTTGTAAAATGAATCAATCATTTTTTTTTCTAGGTTTATAACTTAGCCATAATAGTGAATCATTATTATTAGATTACCTAATACTAATAATAATAGTAATAATAACAATAATAATAATAGTAATGATAATAAGGATGATGATAATAATAATAATAATAATAATAATAATAGTAATAATAATAAAAATAATAATAATAATAATAATAATAATAATAATAATAATAATAATAATAATATAATAGCTAGTCAAAATAATGAATCATTATTATAGATAGGTTTTCAGCAAGACGATTTTGATACATACTGCGCTGAAATACTTTCACTTTTATCTTACGACTATCTGGGATATTATTAAAAGGGATAAATCCAGGTAAAAGTGCAATGAAGCGAATTGGGGAAATAATTTCTGGAAATAAATGCCGCGAAAAAATGGAAAATATACCGAGAACTGATTTTCAAATCGCCAAATTAACTCTTTTGTTTTTCCGTGTAACATTTTTCTATTATTCAATACGAACACCTCTTTAAAACTTGTTTTATACTTGTTTTACCTTGAGGAGAGAGAGAGAGAGGAGAGGAGAGAGAGAGAGAAGAGAGAGGGAGAGAGAGAAGGGAGAGAGAGAGAGAGGAGAGAGAGAGAGGAGATAATAAACATTGTTTATATGCGCGCACATATTCATAATGAAATTTCTTCCTACCATTCTCTCTCACTATCTCAAAAGAAAGCCACGAGAAAGAGAGAGAGAGAGAAGAGGAGAGAGAGAGAGAGAGGAGAGAGAGAGAGAGAGAGAGAGAGAGAGAGAGAGAGAGAATTTTTTTTTATTAATATAGCAAATATAAACACACGTACTGTTCATTGAAGTTCATCTCTCTCTCTCTCTCCTCTCTCTCTCTCTCCTCTCTCTCTCTCTCTCTCTCTCTCTCGTTGCTTTCTTTTGAGATAGTGAGAGAGAATGGTAGGAAGAATTTCATTATGAATATGTGGGTGCATATAAAACACGTATGTTTATTATCTCTCTCTCTTTCTCTCTCTCTCTCCTCTCTCTCTCTCTCTCTCTCTCCTCTCGGCTATCTTTTGAGAGAGAGAGAGAGGAGAGAGGAGAGAGAGGAGAGAGAGAGAGAGTGGAAGGGGGGATTTTATTAAATGTAGTCACATATACTGATCATTAAAGTTTTTTTTTTTGTCTCTCTCTCTCTCTCTCCTCTCTGCGTCTCTGCGTTCTGAGAGAGAGAGAGAGAGAGAGAGAGAGAGAGGAGAGAGAGAGAGAGAGAGAGAGAGAGAAAGGCAGGAAGCATTTTTATAATGAATATATGATCACTTAAAACACACGTACTGTTTATTAAAGTCTCTCTCTCTCTCTCTCTCTCTCTCTCTCTCTCTCTCTCTCTAAAAACGCAACATCGCTCCTTGAAGAATAATTGACTTTTCTCCCAATCCAGTCTCCTCCTTCCCTTACTTCCATCCTTACACTGCAAGTCTTCAAGGTGACATTTATATATCACACGCGCCAGGAAGAATAATTGAATAGCGAGGGATTTAAGGGGGAGATTATTTTCTCACAACAATGGAGATTTATTTACTTTTAATTTTTCTTATGGCAGCGTGATTGCCTCTCTGAACAAGGAGTAATTCCTCAGCTTGCTCACGGGGCCCATGTTTTATGCGCCCCGGACGCCCAGGGTTGCCAGTTTTGGCCTTTTTTTCGGGCCAAAAAAAAACTTAAATTTGTCCTTTTTTATTTGAATAGGTTGGCCTTTAGTAATATGAAAAAAGGCGGGCCTTAATACTATATTTTTGACCTTTTTCTAGTAATGGCTTGGCCTTTTAAAGCTTATGTTGATTAAAAGTTGGCCTTTTATCAATTAGAAAACCTGGCAACACTGTGGACGCCTCAGTGGAGGTTGTTTAATTGCTCTAGTCTAGTGTGGTGCGTAGGAATGTTCATTTTTCTTTCCCCGGTTAATTTCGGTCTATATGTTTGGTGTCTTGATACGTCTTTTTTTTCTTGTGAAAGTTAATGGGATAATACGTTGTATAAGACTTTTAAAAGCAAAAAAAGACTTGGTTGCACAAGTCTTAAAGAAAAGGCATATAGGGATACTTTAGTGTTTCAAGATTATTACACAAATATATAAGGGCAATGACGATAATAAATTGTGAAAATATACCGCTTTTTTAGTTAATGCTTTTTTTTCTATGTAAGTTAATGTTATAAATGTGTTGTATAAGACTTTAAAAAGCAAAAAAGACTTCTTGCACAAGTCTTAAAGAAAGGCATTTAGAGAGACTTCAATGTTTCAAGATTATTAAACAAATATATAAGGGCACTGACGTAATCAATTGTAAAAATATACCTTTTTAAACGACGCAATAAATTGTGAAATATACCTCTATTTTGTTTAATGCAAATTTCGACATTTCTCAATTATTATGTTTCGAATGTGTTTACTAAATGAGTTGGGGATACCTTAACGTGGTGAAAGAGTAGTGTATCCCCATGATCAGCAAAGCTATACAAGTCAAGGCCACCAATACTAGGTTCGCTTACTGTGAGCGATAAGACTAAAGTCTCCCACCATCACCAATCTGCAATGGCCAACTTGGTGATGAAAACCGGCCAAACCCCAGAAATGATGAAGGACCATGGTCTGAGGGAATTGTCCTGCAGTTGACTAGAAACGGCTTCATTTCTTTTGTTGTTGTTGTTGTTGTTGTTGTTGTCGTTGTTGTTGTTGTAAGCAGATGTATTTTATTTGTCTTGGTGCAAGTTCCACCTGAAGAATATTGTATAAATATGTGTTATAATGATTACATGTGATAAAACATATTGTTTTATATGTTAAACTAGATGTTTATTTGCAGGCATGTTAATGGCTAAAAGATCTGTAAATATATATTTTTGAAAAACTATTTAACTGAGATAAAATTATAGATTTCGTTTTGAATTTTAATTATCGCGAAAACGTAAAAAAGACATTTGTAATTTACGACGTTATTCGAAGACATTATTAAACTTGAAGGAAACACCATGCTATGTTTCAGCTGACGAGGCACTCTCAAAAAAAAAAAAGTGTAGAATCTCTTATTTTTTAAAAATATACAACTTATATAAGTGCGAATTTTTCTTACCCACATTATTAAATACGTTATTTAGGATTTATATTCTTGCATCAATGCCTTGACCTCTTTTACCGAGTGCTTCATCATCATTTCCTCTTATTCAGCGCTTCTTTATCATTTCCTCTTATTGAATGTTTCTGTATAATTTCCGCCTTTTTTTGTGCTTCTCTATCATTTCCTTTCATTAAGTGCGTCTTTATCATTTCCTCTTATTTAGTGCTTCTTTATCATTTCCTCTTATTGAGTGCTCCTTTATCGTATCCTCGTATTGAGTACTTCTTTATCATTTCTTCTTATTTTGTGCTTCTTTATCGTATCCTCTTATTGGGTGCATCTTTATCATTTCCTCTTATGAGTGATTCTTTATTGTCAAGTGCTTCCTTATCATTTCCTCTTATTTAGTGCTTCTTTATCATTTCCTCTTATTGAGTGATTCTTTATTATCAAGTGCTTCCTTATCATTTCCTCTTATTGAGTGATTCTTTATTATCAAGTGCTTCCTTATCATTTCCTCTTATTTTGTGCTTCTTTAACATTTCCTTTTATTGAGTGCTTCTTTATCATTTCCTCTTATTGAGTGCTTCTTTATCATTTCCTCTTATTGAGTGGTCCTTTATCGTATCCTTGTATTGAGTACTTCTTTATAATTTCCTCTTATTTAGTACTTCTTTATCATTTCCTCTTATTTTGTAATTCTTTATTATTTCCTCTTATTGAGTGATTCTTTATTATCAAGTGCTTCCTTATCATTTCCCTCATATTGAGTACTTCTTTATCATTTCCTCTTATTTTGTGCTTCTCTATCATTTCCTCTTATTGATTGCTTTTTTAACATTCCCTCTTATTGAGTGCTTCTTTAACATTCCCCTCTTACCGAGTGCTACTTTATCATTTCCTCTTATTGAGTGCTTCTTCATCATTTCCTCTTATTGAGGGCTTCTTTATCATTTCTTCTTATTTTGTGCTTCTCTATCATTTCCTCTTATTGAGTTCTTCTTTACCATTTCCTCTTATTTTTTGCTTCTCTATCATTTCCTCTTATTGAGTGCTTCTTTAACATTCCCTCTTACCGAGTGCTACTTTATAATTTCTCTCTTATTGAGTGCTTCTTTATCATTTCCTCTTATTGAGTGCTTCTTTATAATTTCTTCTTATTTTGTGCTTCTCTATCATTTCCTCTTATTGAGTGATTCTTTATTATCAAGTGCTTCCTTATCATTTCCTCTTATTGAGTGATTCTTTATTATCAAGTGCTTCCTTATCATTTCCTCTTATTGAGTGCTTCTTTATCATTTCCTCTTATTTCGTGCTTCCTTATCATTTCCTCTTATTTTGTGCTTCTCTATCATTTCCTCTTATTGAGTGCATCTTTATCATTTCCTCTTATTGAGTGCTTCTTTAACATTCCCTCTTACCGAGTGCTACTTTATCATTTCCTTTGATTGAGTGCTTCTTTATCATTTCCATTCTAGCCCCGTTGCTTAACCTATTAAAATGCTGCTTCTGCCGACCTCTGCTTATATTGGAAGCACGATCCAGAGAAGCGCGTACAAAAAGGAAATGGCTTTTGAGTTTTGTCTCCTGCAGTAACTATAAAGTTGATTTTAACTACCTCCGCTGAATGGGACTTTGATTACTGTCGGCAGCATGTCTCTTGAATATTTTTTTGGTTTCAGAATTTTTTTCATTTTTACTTCGCTGACCTGGTTTTACTTTTTCTTTTTTTCTTCCAATGAGAAGGTAAGCTCTTGTTTTGAGCTTTTTCTATTGTTTTAGAATAATGAAAATATTCTATTATTCATTTATTAGAGCATAGAATTTAATATTTTCTCTTATTTCTATTAAGCTGTATTTTGATCGTGGCTCATAGACTTAATCTCCTTCCTTTATTTTTTTTGTAATCACTGGAATGTTTCCGATTGTCTGGTGATCGAATCCAGGTAGTAATAAAGTAATAAAATAAAAAAAAAGAATAAAAAGATTTTTTATGTATGTTATGCTTGGATGAGGTCTCTAAGAAAGATATTTTTAAATCTCATTCTGAATAGTTTTTTTTGGAAAAGATGGTTGATTTTTAAAACTTTCATTCTGAAGATGTTTACTGGGAAAGACTTTCATTCTTTAAGGTAAATGCAGGATTATGTAGGTCAAGATTTAATGGGAGATTGAGTTGTAACTAAATAATGAAAGGTGTTTATTTCTTAAAAGTGATTGAGTCACGACAGGTGTCCGAAGTACGAAATATTTCTCAAGAGTAATATAACAGTAAT
Organism: Palaemon carinicauda; assembly: GCF_036898095.1. Lineage (NCBI taxonomy): Eukaryota > Metazoa > Arthropoda > Malacostraca > Decapoda > Palaemonidae > Palaemon > Palaemon carinicauda. The sequence goes on from NC_090752.1 coordinate 7,721,912, forward strand.
TGAGTTGATATGGCCACAACTTCAGATTATCATCATTACTAGCTAAACTACAACCCTAGTTGTAAAAGCAGGATGCTATAAGCCCAAAGGGCTCCAATAGGGAAAATATCCCAGTGAGGAAAGGAAATAAGGAAATAAATAAACTGCCAGAGGTAATGAACAGTTGAAATAAAATATTTCTGAAAATACTCACTGGTGAACGCCAGACTGGGGTGAGAGTCCCGTTCAAACTCGTTAGTTCCTTTGGTCGCTGCTACCTCACCATCCTTGTGAGCTAAGGATGGCGTGTTTGGGGGAGCCTATAGATCTATCTGCTGGGTCATCAGCACCCACTGCCTGACCCTCCTTGGTCCTAGCTCGGGTGGAGAGGGGGCTTGGGCGCTGATCATATGTATATATGGTCAGTCTCTGTTGCATTGTCCTGCTTGATAGGGCAATGTCACTGCCCCTTGCCTCTGCCATTCATGATCTCTCCTCGGATGACCTTCGATGTCACCGCTACTAATTCTGGCTTCTGTAATGTTATCACCGGTAACCAGTTATGTCACACTTCACTCTATCCCTTAGGTGTTACTATTTACCCCTCCCCCTCTCCCTCCCCCTGAAGGCTCTGATCCCTACATTTTTCATGCCTCTCTCTCTCTCTCTCTCTCTCTCTCTCTCTCTCTCTCTATAAATATATTTATATTTGTATATATCTATATATACATATATACAGTATATATATATATATATATATATATTTGCACCCTTCCCCTATCCTTGAATATGTTGCTACGTCTCCCTTCTTATATTTCTCTCTCTCTCTCTCTCTCTCTCTCTCTCTCTCTTTGCCCACTTCCACTCTCCTTGAATGTTTTTCCATGTCTGCCCTCCTATGTTTTCTCTCTCTCTCTCTCTCTCTCTCTCTCTCTCTCTCCTTGAAAGTTTTGCTACGTCTTCGTTCCTATATATTTTATCTCTCTCTCTCTCTCTCTCTCTCTCTCTCTCTCTTTGCCCCCTTCCCCTCTCCTTGAATGATTTGCTACGTCTTCCTTCCTCTCTCTCTCTCTCTCTCTCTCTCTCTCTCTCTCTCTTTCCCTCTCCTTGAATATTTTGCCATGTCTTCCTTCCTATAGTGTCTCTCTCTCTCTCTCTCTCCTCTCTCTCTCTCTCTCTCTTTCTCTCCTTGAATCATTTTGCTACGTCTCTCTCTCTCTCTCTCTCTCTCTCTCTCCTTGAATGATTTGCTACGTCTCTCTCTCTCTCTCTCTCTCTCTCCTTGAATGATTTGCTACGTCTTCCTTCGTAATTTTTTATTTTGTATCTCTCTCTCTCTCTCTCTCTCTCTCTCTCTCTCTCTCCTTGAATGATTTGCTACGTCTCTCTCTCTCTCTCTCTCTCTCTCTCTCTCTCTCCTTGAATGATTTGCTACATCTCTCTCTCTCTCTCTCTCTCTCTCTCTCTTTGTCTATTTGCCCCCTTTCCCTCTCCTTGAATGATTTGCTACATCTCTCTCTCTCTCTCTCTCTCTCTCTCTCTCTCCTTGAATGATTTGCTACGTCTTCCTTCGTATATTTTTTATTTTGTATCTCTCTCTCTCTCTCTCTCTCTCTCTCTCTCTCTCTCCTTGAATGATTTGCTACGTCTCTCTCTCTCTCTCTCTCTCTCTCTCTCTCTCTCCTTGAATGATTTGCTACATCTCTCTCTCTCTCTCTCTCTCTCTCTTTGTCTATTTGCCCCCTTTCCCTCTCCTTGAAATGATTTGCTACATCTCTCTCTCTCTCTCTCTCTCTCTCTCTCTCTCTCCTTGAATGATTTGCTACGTCTTCCTTCGTATATTTTTTATTTTGTATCTCTCTCTCTCTCTCTCTCTCTCTCTCTCTCTCTCTCTCTCTCCCCTGAATGATTTGCTACGTCTTCCTTCCTATATTCTCTCTCTCTATCTCTCTCTCTCTCTCTCTCTCTCTCTCTCTCTCTGTATTTGCCCCTTGCCCCTCTCCTTGAATGATTTGCTACGTTTTCCTTCCTATATTTTTTATTTTTTATCTCTCTTTTTTTTCTCTCTCTCTCTCTCTTTCTCTCTCTCTCTCTCTCTCTCTCTCTCTCTCTCTCTCTCTCTCTCTCCTCGTACCATCAGACGGGCCAAGGCAGCAATGCCAATATTAGGGACGTCATGAGCTAGAGGCTATGTAAACATCTATCGCTCTTGCTTCCGGCTCGAAGTTGCCTTCAGTGCCAACACCTTTTCCCTTCTCCCTCTCTCCCCCTCTCTCTCCCTCTCTCTCTCCCTCCCTCTCGCCTTCCTTTTTTTCCCTTGCTCTCGTTTGTTCCTTCGGCTCTTTCCATTTAGTCTCCCTTCCTGTGCTCAATTTTTATTCATCTATTTCTTCCCCGTTATTTCTCTTTAGATTTCCAGTTAACTCCTTCGCTTTTCATTCGTCTCTCTCTCTCTCTCTCTCTCTCTCTCTCTCTCTATCTCTCTCTCTCTCTTCTACCTTTTACTTTATCTTCCATATTTTCCCATTTCATCTCTTCCTTTTCATTTCCTTTCTTAACTTTGATCAATGTTTATATATTTTCCACATGTTAATTCCTAAATATATTCTCTATATGTATTGATAATTTTAATCATTTGATTTTCCTTCTACAAAATTACACATTTTAACTTGAATTGGCTTTTGAGTAATGTATTTGTAAGGGTATTTTGGTAATTTTATTCTTTAGTTTTTATAAATTTTTGGATTTATATACCGTTTTTTACACTAATTTTATCTGTTCTATCTGTATTTTCCTTTAATATATCGTTTTCATTACCTATGCTATCATTCAGCTAGAAGATATTATCTCTCTCTCTCTCTCTCTCTCTCTCTCTCTCTCTCTCTCTCAATATTTTTCGGTTTACATCCCCGACTGTTCATTCAACTAAAAGGTATCCTCTCTCTCTCTCTCTCTCTCTCTCTCTCTCTCTCTCTTGGTTTTCCCCTCTCAATATTTTTCTGTTTACATCCTCGTCTGTTCATTCAACTAGAAGATATTCTCTCTCTCTCTCTCTCTCTCTCTCTCTCTCTCTCTCAATATTTTCGGTTTACATCCCCGACTGTTCATTCAACTAAAAGGTATCCTCTCTCTCTCTCTCTCTCTCTCTCTCTCTCTCTCTCTCTCTCAATATTTTTCGGTTTACATCTCCGACTGTTCATTCAATTAAGAAATATTCTCTCTCTCTCTCTCTCATGGATTTCCCCTCTCAATATTTTTCTGTTTACATCCCCGTTTGGTTCATACAACTACTGTAAAAATGAGTATTCTCTTCTCTCTCTCTCTCTCTCTCTCTCTCTCTCTCTCTCTCCCCCAATTAACGGGCATTCTCTAAGGTCTTAATCCATCAGATGCTGGGTTTTGAAGAAATAGTAAGAAAACAGAAATAGATTTAGAAATTCGGAAAACCTTTAAAGGGTTTTAAACGGGCATAGAAATTTGTTTATTTTATCGATATTTTATTTCTATTATGGATTTGCATTTGCAGTATATTTTCACTTTAATTGTTTTATTTGATTTTTTCATATATATTCTAAATGTACACAGACTTTGGTTCATTCATTCAAGGTTTGTTTTTTGTTATGTGTTTGTATTCTGATATAAATTTATTTTTAAATTAACAGAAACAGTATATATATACTCTATATATATATATGTATATATATATATATATATATATATATATCATCTTTTCCCATGCCTATTGACGCAAAGGGCCTTGGTTACATTTTGCCAGTCGTCTCTATCTTGAGCTTTTAAGTCTGGCGGATGTTCTTACTAATTTATAATTTAAATATTTTATATATATATATATATATATATATATATGTACAAAAAATAATGTGTATATATATGTATAAATATGTATATATACGTATATATATATTATATAATGAACTAATTTCTTTGGTAACTCTAATGAAGATTTTAGAGGCTTAACTTTTCGCACAAGTCAGAATGATTTACAGAATGAAAGTGTTCGCCATAATCATAGTGTTCTCATTGAAAAGATGATGTATACAGTTTGTTTCATGGAAGCTCTTGTATATAGACTGTGCTTTACATTGCATGCAAGGGAGTGCATGTTTGATTTCTGCTTTTCATTTGATATTCAGAATTTTATCTTAACAGCTTGGAAAGTTCTTCTGAGAGGTCAAACATACACGTGTATATATATATGTGTGTATATATATGTATACATGTGTGTATATGTATAATATAAAAATATATATATATATATATATATATATATCGAGTGGGAATACCTTAACGTGGCAAAGTGCTTTGCGTCTCGCTAGGATCAGCAAAGCTATATTAGTGAAGGCCATCCATATTTGGTTGGTCTTCTCCTCTCTTATATTTTCAATCATTATTGGATCCCATTAGCTTACATGCAATATATATATATATATATATATATATATTTATATTTATATATATTCATATATTTATATATATAAATATGTTTATATATATTTATATATATATATATATGTATATATATATATATATATATATACATACACACGTTTGTGTGTCCGTGCGTGTGTTTGTTTATATGTAATATTTTTATCATCAACAATGTAATTTAAGTAGAACCAATATCTAATGGATAAGAATGTGAGAGAGAAAGAAAAACTTATTATTATAGAATATTATTTTTTTACCTTCCTTCATTTTATAGGATTATAATTCCATCTCCGTAGCCTCGCTTATGATCATGTATTCGCAATAACCCGGAAATGGCGTCATTGAAATTCATCTAGAGCAAGATAATGATGTATGACACACATTGCGTTGCCGTGTTTGGTACCACGTAGTTGCATGATGCAATTAGCGATTGAGTAATTGATCTGGTATCGAATCTGACGTCGCAAATGTCGGGGTTATAGAAGCCGTTTTTTTTTTCTCTTTTTTTGGAGGGGGGGGGCACCTGAATGTTAGAGGCAAGGGATAGTGATAATGCCCTAGCTAGCACGACTGTGCCCTAGAGACTGAACTTATATATATATATATATATATATATAAATTTCTACCTCATACTTGGGATCGAACGCTAGCCCCTTCTAATGAAAGGCCAGGTCGAAAGGGGCTAGCGTTCGATCCCAAGTATGAGGTAGAAATTATTTCTATTTGAACACGATGTTGTGTGAATTTTATCCATATATATATATATATATATATATATATGATCAACCCCAATTCCCCCTCTCCACCCATGTTAGGACCAGGGAGGGCCAGGCAATGGGCTGATGTCTCAGAAGGTAAACTTATAGTTATCCCCAACACCCCCATACTTAACGCAAAAGGATGGTGAAGTTGCAGACACTACAAGAAACTATCGAGCTTGAGCGGTACTCGAACCCCAGTCCGGTGAATGCCACACAGGGACGTTTTCAATAGACCACCGCAACATCAATATATGTAAATAGAAATTAAAGTCCATTGATGAGGGAGTAAAGTGCATTGGAAATTCTGAATAATTGAGCTGGTAATACGAAATTATGGAAAACGAACAGTGCCAATATGAGCATCAGACTTGAAGCAATATATCGTCTTCCTTTGTCCATCTATTTAATCATTTCTCTTTACTTCCTTCTCTGTCTTCATCCCTCTCTTCAATCCTCGTCTCTTTCCTGTCATTCGAATTAGTGAAGCTCATTTTGACTTGATGATTCCTTTAAAAACAGTAAAATCACACTCACGTGAGACTCGTATAATTTCACGGTAGCAAATAAAAATCGCCCACAAATTCTCTCTCTCTCTCTCTCTCTCTCTCTCTCTCTCTCAGTAGCAAAAAATTCGGCCAGTTTCAATCTCTCTCTCTCTCTCTCTCTCTCTCTCTCTCTCTCATACACGCACACAGTAGCAAAAAAATTACCCCACAGATTCTCTCTCTCTCTCTCTCTCTCTCAGTACCAAAAAATTCTCCCACAGATTATCTCTCTCTCTCTCTCTCTCTCTCTCTCTCTCTCTCTCAGTAGCAAAATAATTCGCCAAACAGATTCATTCTCTCTCTCTCTCTCTCTCTCTCTCTCTCTCTCTCTCTCATTTAGCCTTTTTTTGTTGTTACCTTGACGTTCGTTTTCCTCCTAGCTTTTCCCCTCGCGTTCCCTCTGCCTCCATTGATTTGTAATTTCCCCTTTGCCCGTTTCTTATACATTCCTCCCCTCGTATTCTCTCTCGTCTGAGCGCTGCACACATTTCTCCCCCTCCTGTGTTTTCCCTTATCTATCCATCAGGAACAGAATGAATAAGAGATTTAACATAGGAGAATGTAAAGAAAAGGAAAATATAGCGTATTCCTTATTCAAAAGCGTTTGCACTTTGCTTTTTTTTTTTTGATAGAGGCAAAGGAAAAAATAGCATTCTTGCTATTTAAGTGCATCTTCACTGCTATTTTAAAATGAAATGAAAGGGAATAAATAACATTCTTACTATTTAAGAGCATTTTCATAGCTATTTTTGAAATAAAAACAAGGGAAAAACAGCATTCTCGCTATTTAAATGCATCTTCACTGCTATTTTAAAATGAAATGAAAGGAAAAAAATAACATTCTTACTATTTAAGAGCATTTTCATTGCTATTTTTAAAATAAAACAAGTGAAAACTAGCAATTTCACTATTTAAGTGTATTTTCATCATGCTATTTTTTTTTAAGTAGGAAGCCAAGGAAAATAGCATTCTTTTATTTTAAAGCCTTCTTAATCCGATGTTTTAAAATAAAAAATGGAAAAGATAGCATTCTCACTATTTAAGACCATTTTTACTGCTATTTTTTTTAAATATAAACAAAGGGAAAAATAGCATTTTTACTATTTAAGAGCATTTTCACTGCTAGTTTATAGATATAAACAAAAGAAAAAATAGCATTTTTACTATTTAAGAGTATTTTCACTGCTAGTTTATAGATATAAACAAAAGAAAAAATAGCATTTTTACTATTTAAGAGCATTTTCACTGCTAGTTTATAGATATAAACAAAGAAAAAATAGCATTTTTACTATTTAAGAGCATTTTCACTGCTAGTTTATAGATATAAACAAAAGAAAAAATAGCATTTTTACTATTTAAGAGCATTTTCACTGCTAGTTTATAGATATAAACAAAAGAAAAAATAGCATTTTTACTATTTAAGAGCATTTTCACTGCTAGTTTATAAATATAAACAAAAGAAAAAATAGCATTTTTACTATTTAAGAGCATTTTCACTGCTAGTTTATAAATATAAACAAAAGAAAAAATAGCATTTTTACTATTTAAGAGCATTTTCACTGCTAGTTTATAGATATAAACAAAAGAAAAAATAGCATTTTTACTATTTAAGAGCATTTTCACTGCTAGTTTATAGATATAAACAAAAGAAAAAATAGCATTTTTACTATTTAAGAGCATTTTCACTGCTAGTTTATAGATATAAACAAAAGAAAAAATAGCATTTTTACTATTTAAGAGCATTTTCACTGCTAGTTTATAGATATAAACAAAAGAAAAAATAGCATTTTTACTATTTAAGAGCATTTTCACTGCTAGTTTATAGATATAAACAAAAGAAAAAATAGCATTTTTACTATTTAAGAGCATTTTCACTGCTAGTTTATAGATATAAACAAAAGAAAAAATAGCATTTTTACTATTTAAGAGCATTTTCACTGCTAGTTTATAGATATAAACAAAAGAAAAAATAGCATTTTTACTATTTAAGAGCATTTTCACTGCTAGTTTATAGATATAAACAAAAGAAAAAATAGCATTTTTACTATTTAAGAGCATTTTCACTGCTAGTTTATAGATATAAACAAAAGAAAAAATAGCATTTTTACTATTTAAGAGCATTTTCACTGCTAGTTTATAGATATAAACAAAAGAAAAAATAGCATTTTTACTATTTAAGAGCATTTTCACTGCTAGTTTATAGATATAAACAAAAGAAAAAATAGCATTTTTACTATTTAAGAGCATTTTCACTGCTAGTTTATAGATATAAACAAAAGAAAAAATAGCATTTTTACTATTTAAGAGCATTTTCACTGCTAGTTTATAGATATAAACAAAAGAAAAAATAGCATTTTTACTATTTAAGAGCATTTTCACTGCTAGTTTATAGATATAAACAAAAGAAAAAATAGCATTTTTACTATTTAAGAGCATTTTCACTGCTAGTTTATAGATATAAACAAAAGAAAAAATAGCATTTTTACTATTTAAGAGCATTTTCACTGCTAGTTTATAGATATAAACAAAAGAAAAAATAGCATTTTTACTATTTAAGAGCATTTTCACTGCTAGTTTATAGATATAAACAAAAGAAAAAATAGCATTTTTACTATTTAAGAGCATTTTCACTGCTAGTTTATAGATATAAACAAAAGAAAAAATAGCATTTTTACTATTTAAGAGCATTTTCACTGCTAGTTTATAGATATAAACAAAAGAAAAAATAGCATTTTTACTATTTAAGAGCATTTTCACTGCTAGTTTATAGATATAAACAAAAGAAAAAATAGCATTTTTACTATTTAAGAGCATTTTCACTGCTAGTTTATAGATATAAACAAAAGAAAAAATAGCATTTTTACTATTTAAGAGCATTTTCACTGCTAGTTTATAGATATAAACAAAAGAAAAAATAGCATTTTTACTATTTAAGAGCATTTTCACTGCTAGTTTATAGATATAAACAAAAGAAAAAATAGCATTTTTACTATTTAAGAGCATTTTCACTGCTAGTTTATAGATATAAACAAAAGAAAAAATAGCATTTTTACTATTTAAGAGCATTTTCACTGCTAGTTTATAGATATAAACAAAAGAAAAAATAGCATTTTTACTATTTAAGAGCATTTTCACTGCTAGTTTATAGATATAAACAAAAGAAAAAATAGCATTTTTACTATTTAAGAGCATTTTCACTGCTAGTTTATAAATATAAACAAAAGAAAAAATAGCATTTTTACTATTTAAGAGCATTTTCACTGCTAGTTTATAAATATAAACAAAAGAAAAAATAGCATTTTTACTATTTAAGAGCATTTTCACTGCTAGTTTATAAATATAAACAAAAGAAAAAATAGCATTTTTACTATTTAAGAGCATTTTCACTGCTAGTTTATAAATATAAACAAAAGAAAAAATAGCATTTTTACTATTTAAGAGCATTTTCACTGCTAGTTTATAGATATAAACAAAAGAAAAAATAGCATTTTTACTATTTAAGAGCATTTTCACTGCTAGTTTATAGATATAAACAAAAGAAAAAATAGCATTTTTACTATTTAAGAGCATTTTCACTGCTAGTTTATAGATATAAACAAAAGAAAAAATAGCATTTTTACTATTTAAGAGCATTTTCACTGCTAGTTTATAGATATAAACAAAAGAAAAAATAGCATTTTTACTATTTAAGAGCATTTTCACTGCTAGTTTATAGATATAAACAAAAGAAAAAATAGCATTTTTACTATTTAAGAGTATTTTCACTGCTAGTTTATAGATATAAACAACGGAAAAAATAGCATTTTTACTATTTAAGGGCATTTTCACTGCTATTTATAAAGTATAAACAAAGGAAAAAATAGCACCTTCTCACTATTTAAGAACATTTTCACTGCTATTTTGTAAATAGAAACAAAGTAAAAAATAGCATCCTCTTATTTAAGAGCATTTTCAATGTTATTTTTTAAATAAAACAAAGAAAAAAATACCTTCTAACTATTTAAGAGCATTTTCACTTCTATTTTTAGAATAAAAACAAATAAAAAATAGCTTTCTCCTATTTAAGAGCATTTTCACTTCTATTTTTAGAATAAAAACAAAATAAAAAATAGCTTTCTCCTATTTAAGAGCATTTTCACTTCTATTTTTAGAATAAAAACAAAGGAAAAAAAAATAGCTTTCTCCTATTTAAGAGCATTTTCACTTCTATTTTTAGAATAAAAACAAATAAAAAATAGCTTTCTCCTATTTAAGAGCATTTTCACTTCTATTTTTAGAATAAAAACAAAATAAAAAATAGCATCCTCCTATTTAAGAGCATTTTCACTTCTATTTTTAGAATAAAAACAAAATAAAAAATAGCTTTCTCCTATTTAAGAGCATTTTCACTTCTATTTTTAAAATAAAAACAAAATAAAAAATAGCATCCTCACTATTTAAGATCATTTTCACTTCTATTGTTAAAACAAAACAAAATAAAAAATAGCATCCTCTTATTTAATAGCATTTTCAATGTTATTTTTGAAATAAAGACAAAGACAAAAATTACCTCCTAACTATTTAAGAGCTTCCTCCTATTTAAAAGCATTTTCCCTCTACTATTTCAAAATCCACCCCTGCTCCATTGCAATAAAAGCATAATTCTCTCTGTTAAAATATCCAGGATCATAGTTTATGTTTCCCGTCGTTCCTCTTCTGAAACAATTTTCTCCCTTTATGATATTTTTTTTAACTCGATTCGAAAATTGTTTGTTCCCAAAATGTATTTAGCAAGAGCGAACGTTCATGAATTTCGGATGGTCTGGTTTGTTTAAGCTCAGGGTATAGAGGCGAGAATTTCTGAATTTATATTTTGAATTAATATTCTCTCTCTCTCTCTCTCTCTCTCTCTCTCTCTCTCTCTCTCTCTCTCTCTCTCTCTCTCTCTCTCTCTCTCTCGTGCATACCTGAAATTGTATATATACAGTATATATATATATATATATATATATATATATATATATATATATATATATATATATATATATATATATATATATATATACACACACACACATGTATACATATATATGTATATATAGTATATATGTATGTATATATATATATATATATATATATATATATATATATATATATATATATATATATATATATATATATATATATATATAAAATGTATGTATGTGTGTGTGCTTGTTGTTTCACACAAAAAGATGTAAAATTTATTTATATTTTATTTTGTCATAATTTTACATATATGCATAAATACACACACATACATACACACACACACACACACACACACACACACACACACACACACACACACACACACACATATATATATATATATATATATATATATATATATATATATATATATATACACACTGTATATATTTCGTGTGTTTGTAAATTTATAATTATGATTAATCGTTGTTACTAGTTGCGGGTGAACCTCCCATAAATTAATATAATGTAAGTTTCAAATTGAGTCCCGGGATTAGTTTTAGAATCATGATGGTAATCTCGGCATAATCAAGAGGATGTTTAACGTTTTAACATTAAAACATAATTGAACATAACAAATCCTGTTTGTTATATTTATTTACCTTTTTTCAATTTTGTCTTCCGAATTAGTTCTCAGTAGCCCATTATTATTAGGTAAATTTTATTATTATTATTATTATTATTATTATTATTATTATTATTATTATTATTATAGGCTACATCCCCAGCTAGAAAAGTAGGATGCAATAACACCCAAGGGCTCTAACAGGGAAAGTAGCCCTATGAGGAAAGTAAATAAGGAAACATAGAAAAGTGTGCCTGATTCTACCATCAAGCAAGAGAACTCTAACCTAAAACTGTGGGAAGAACATGGTACAGAAGCTATAGCGCTACCCAAGACTAGATAACAATGGTTTAATTTTGGGGTGTCCTTCTCCTAGAAGAGCTGTTCACCATAGCTAAAGAGTTTCTCCTACCCTTACCAAGAGGAAAGTAGCCACTGAACAATTACAGTGCAGTAGTTAACCCCTTGGGTGAAGAAGAATTGTTTGGTAATCTCAGTGTTGTCAGGTGGACAGAGGAGAATATGTAAAGAATAGGCCAGACTATTCGGTGTGTTTGTAGGCAAAGGGAAAATGAACCGTGACCAGAGAGAAGAATCTAATTGTAGTACTGTCTGGAGAGTCAAAGGACCCTTTAACTCTCTAGCTGTAGTATTTTCAACGGATGTCTGGTGTCTTGTCCAACATGCTAAAAGAAACTGTCGATCCCCAGTGGGTTTCGAGCCCCCGTTCAACAGATTGTCAGGCAGGGACGTTTCCAATAGGCTATCACAACTCCAATGTTATTAATAATAATAATAATAACAATTTTAATAATAATGATAATAATATTGAATTCAAACAATATTCATGAGATACATTGATTTTCTTTAGAGAGAGAAAGAGAGAGAGAGAGAGAGAGAGAGAGAGAGAGAGAGAGAGAGAGAGAGAGAGAGAGAGAGAGAGAGGAGAGAATGATCGTATGTCTATATTTTATACAGAATTTTCAAGACATAGAAATGATAATATTGAATTCAAACAATATTCATGATCTACATTGATTTTCTTTATATTTTTTTTTAGAGAGAGAGAGAGAGAGAGAGAGAGAGAGAGAGAGAGAGAGAGAGAGAGAGAGAGAGAGAGAGAGAGAGAGAGAGAGAAATCGGATGTCTAGAATTTATACAGAATTTTTCAAGAATATTATAAAAATGATAATATTGAATTCAAACAATATTCATGATCTACATTGATTTTCTTTAAATTTTTAGAGAGAGAGAGAGAGAGAGAGAAGAGAGAGAGAGAGAGAGAGAGAGAGAGAGAGAGAGAGAGAGAGAGATCATATGTCTAGAATTTATACAGAATTTTCAAGACTATTATAAAAATGATAATATTGAATTCAATCAATATTCATGATCTACATTGATTTTCTTTAGATCTTTTTAGAGAGAGAGAGAGAGAGAGAGAGAGAGAGAGAGGAGAGAGAGAGAGAGAGAGGAGAGAGAGAGAGAGAGAGAGAGAGAGAGAGAGAGTAATAATAATAATAATAATTCTTTATTTCCAATATTTACATTGGGTATTCATGAAATATAAAGCTACAATTAGTGAAATCATCTTACAAATAGTTCAAATATTTGTTATTTTAGACATACAAAAGTTGTTTTAAGAATCAACAAATCGGGTAAAACTTTGAGAGAGAGAGAGAGAGAGAGAGAGAGGAGAGAGAGAGAGAGAGAGAGAGAGAGGAGAGAGAGAGAGAGAGAGAGAGAGAGAGAGAGAGAGAAATCGTATGTGTAGAATTTCTACAGAATTTTCAAGACGTTGGTATAAAATGTTGATCAAGGAATCATTATCTGGATTTGCTTTGAGGAGACTTAATTAGATTTCTTCATACCTCCAGTTTCGAATGAAATTTTTTCTAGTTAATTAACTAGGTACGATCTCCCGTGCAAAGTTTTGATTGGGTTTTACCGGGGGAATACTTTTTATAATTTTTTTTTCGTAACTTCATTATTTTTTTTAATGCTATTTTTAATTTTGAAGTGTATTTTTGTATTTTGGTGTTACTCATTTTTTTTTTTTTCAAAATGATTTTTTTTCGAATATTTTTTTTTTATTATTCAAAATGACTTTGCTGGCGTATTTATAATTTTTTTTTTTTTCGGAACTTCATTTTTTTAAAATGCTTGTTTTATTTTTGAAGTGTATTTTTGTATTTTGGTGTTGCTAATTTTTTCATTTTTTTTTTTTTCAATATGATGTTTTTATACTTTTTTTAATATTTTTTTCTTGAACTTCATTTTTTTTAAGTGCTAGTTTTTATTTTTGAAGTGCATTTTTGTATTGTGTTACTCATTTTTTCATTTTTTTTTCAATATGATGTTTTTATACTTTTTTTATAATATTTTTTC
>NC_090752.1:7746715-7751715 GCF_036898095.1 Palaemon carinicauda
GGACAAATCTCTCTCTCTCTCTCTCTCTCTCTCTCTCTCTCTCTCTCTCTAAAAGGGTTTCCGTATACCCACGTTTAGCAAAGCTTTATTAGTTTGGGGAAACTATACTAGGTTGGTTTGATGTAAGAGAACGGACAAATCTCTCTCTCTCTCTCTCTCTCTAAAAGGGTTTTCGTATACCCACGTTTAGCAAAGCTGTATTAGTTTGGGGAACTATACTAGGTTGGTTTGATGTAAGAGAACGGACAAATCTCTCTCTCTCTCTCTCTCTCTCTCTCTCTCTCTCTCTCTCTAAAAGGGTTTTCGTATACCCACGTTTAGCAAAGCTTTATTAGTTTGGGGAAACTATACTAGGTTGGTTTAATGTGAGCGATCGGACAAATCTCTCTCTCTCTCTCTCTCTCTCTCTCTCTCTCTCTCTCTCTCTCTCTCTAAAAGGGTTTTCGTATACCCACGTTTAGCAAAGCTTTATTAGTTTGGGGAAACTATACTAGGTTGGTTTGATGTAAGAGAACGGACAAATCTCTCTCTCTCTCTCTCTCTCTCTCTCTCTCTCTCTCTCTAAAAGGGTTTTCGTATACCCACGTTTAGCAAAGCTGTATTAGTTTGGGGAAACTATACTAGGTTGGTTTGATGTAAGAGAACGGACAAATCTCTCTCTCTCTCTCTCTCTCTCTCTCTCTCTCTCTAAAAGGGTTTTCGTATACCCACGTTTAGCAAAGCTGTATTAGTTTGGGGAAACTATACTAGGTTGGTTTGATGTAAGAGAACGGACAAATCTCTCTCTCTCTCTCTCTCTCTCTCTCTCTCTCTCTCTCTCTCTCTCTCTAAAAGGGTTTTCGTATACCCACGTTTAGCAAAGTTGTATTAGTTTGGGGAAACTATACTAGGTTGGTTTAATGTGAGCGATCGGACAAATCTCTCTCTCTCTCTCTCTCTCTCTCTCTCTCTCTCTCTCTCTCTCCAAATTTTCATAATGTAAATGTTTGTGTTGAAATATAATAGAATATAAATGGCACAATGACACGAGTAAAAAATAAAAACAACTACAGGGGCACTCAGTAGAACGCATGCCTCCGCCCCGGCAGCTCATTTCTAGACCTTTTGCTCAACCTTGACCTTGACCTTTGACCTTTGCATGTATTAATTGGTGTGGATTTTCATACACTCAAATATGAACCAAGTGTGAAGTCTATATGGCAACGATGTCCAAACTTATGGCTGATAACATGAATTGGACATTTTGCTTGACCGTGACCTTGACCTTTGACCTAAAATTCAATCCTCTCCAGCTTCTTACATAAGAGTTAATATCTGCGAGTTTCATTACTCAACGATTAAAATTGTGGGCAGGATGCTATTCATAAACAAAAAAAAACATCCACACACATTACAACCACACAAACGGGCGAAAACATAACCTCCTTCTAACTTCTTTGGCGGAGGTAGAAAAAAAAAAAAAAAAAAAAAAAAAAAAAAAAAAAAAAAAAAGATAACAATAAACAAAAATAGACCTAAAATACAAAAATAAAATAATGTAGCCACTATATAAATAAAAACACACGGAAATGTAATCTATACTGCATCTAAATCTTGCACGAAGGACAATAAGAGTCATGCCAACGATAAACAGTAGCGTACATTACTAATACATGAGAGCAATATACATATCACAGAAAACAGTTCCTCAGTATATCAGTGATAATATCCCATCATTTATTCAAGTCGGCAGAAAGAAGATGGCAATAAATAAAGACATAGACGTCTGTTTTTGAGAGCAGAGAAAACTCCGAGAATAATATGGTATTAAGGTGGATAGCATCTGATACTTACATGTTCAAAAAGTAATTTCTCACTTATAATTCATCAAGATAAGTAAATGCAAAGTCCTTTCCCCTGTTAAGTGTTAACAAGCAATGAAAATATGCTGTAATGTGATGAGGTATTTAATGTCAACAATAAAAACAATATGGGAGATTATTGTTGGTATATGAAATTTAAGGTAAAATTATTTCTCCATACCCACAAAAGTCTTATCTAGTTTGTAGGTACAAAATTCTTCTATGCCATTACCTAAAATTAATGTTCAACAGATTTAAGACTTACATAAACGTGTATATTGTATATATACATACTGTGTATATACATATGTATATACACATTTATATATATATATATATATATATATATATATATATATATACACACACAAATAGTTTTATATAAATACATATATATATATTATAATATAAATATATATATATATATATATAATACACATACATACATATAAAGTATATACAGTATGTGTGCATATCATATATATATATATATATATATATATATATATATATATATATATATATATATATATTTATGTGTGTGTGTGCATAAACATATATACATATATATATATATATATATATATATATATATATATATATATATATATATTATGTGCATAAACATACACACACACACACACACATATATATATATACATATATATATATATATATATATATATATATATATTTATATATATATATATATATATATATATATATATACACACACACATATATCGATTCAAACGAACTTTAATGCAATTGAACTAGGAGAACTGCAACACAAAAAGAGGGACTATTACCTAGCAAACAAAAACTGATGAATAATAAATGTTATTCAATGAAGTCCCACAGAAAGCACCAGTTCACAAGGCAGCACACCTTACTGAATATTTCATAAGGGACGTTCATTTACGAGAGGAACCCTACAGCGTGCAATGGCCTCCAGTAAATTCCTTTGATAAACCACCGAATTCGTCTCCTGTCACTGGCACCTCATTACTGTTAAATTCATACGTTCGAATTTTGGAATTTAACTCCGAGGATATGTGTGCTCTAGACATATATATACATACATACTGTACATACACACATATGTATATATATGTATAAAGTGTATATATATTCATATAAGCCATATACTAACATCTAGATTCCCTCTACCTCGGGATCAGGGACCCAAGGAGTATAATATATTATGGCTTATATGAATATGAAAACACGTGTAAATGTGCAAAATTATCATTATATATATATATATATGTATATATATATATATATATATATATATGTATATATACATATATATATATATATATATATATATATACATATATACATATATATATATATATATGTATATATATACATATATATATATATATATATATATATATATATGTATATATATACATATATATATACATATATATATATATATATATATATATATATATATATATATATATATATATATATATATATATATATATAAACTACCGTGCTAGGTGGTATATCTCGACAATCCATGTTTGCCAACGGTTATACTCGTATAAGCGGATGAGCGACCTGGCGGTTAATCTTACTATAGTCAATTCTTTTTATTGAGGCAGATTTGCACCGACTCGCAGTGGTGCCCTTTTAGCTCGGAAAAGTTTCCTGATCGCTGATTGGTTGGACAAGATAATTCTAACCAATCAGATAGCAGGAAACTTTTCTAAGGTAAAAGCGTACCGCTGCGAGTATGTTCAAATGCGCCTCATTAAAAAAAATTGAGTATAGGATTAGTATGAACCGCCAGGGGTCACTTGCCTTAGTTAGCCAATGCGCATCACAAGGAACTGGCTATCCTTTGATGGATCTGGCCAATGAATTGTCTTGAGGCCCTTTGCGTCAATAAGCGTAGATGATGATGAGGATGATGATATGAATTATAAATTATATTATGATCATACAACAAATAATTCGAGAAAACAGGAATGGAACAACAAGATGATTTTCAGGATTGAATAAATCAACTCTTAGATTTAATCACATTCACAGTTGTTAGCATTTGTTATAAAGATTTAAAAGCGTCAAGATGATGGCCTGCAACACAACATATATCCTTTTATTTCTTGAAATCTGTTGGCATTAAAATGCCAATACATATCAAGTCATGAATTTGAAAACCTTCACGCTATAAAGTCATTCTTAAAATATAACCAAAAAATACTAAAAAATAAAATTAGCCCAATTTTTTTCACCAAAAATACTAAAAATAGAATTAGACCAATTTTTTTTTCTTTTAACTATTCTAATGAAGTGAGTTTTATATTTTATATAACACAATTAGGCTTAATAAATATTAGTATATTTATTTTCTACGAAGACATATTATTTGTGCTTCAGCCAGCATTGATATGAATTTGAAAACCTTCACGCTAAAAGTCATTCTTAAAATATAACCAAAAATACTAAAAATAAAATTAGCCCAATTTTTTTTTCAACTATTCTAATGAAGTGAGTTTTATATGACACGATTAAGCTTAATATTAGTTTATTTATTCTCTACGAAGACATATTATTTGTGCCTCAGCCAGCATTGAATAATGTCACATACTAATCAACCTCTCTTCAACCCTTTTAACCCCAAGGTAAGGTTAAATTTCGAGCACAGTTTGCTATATATATATTTTTTTTTAAATTGCTCTAACAGCTTTAATTTTTGTCATAGAGAGGTCAGGTTGGTCTCATTCTTTTGGAAAATGCCTGAAATTTCTCATAACGTTATCAAAAATATGCCAAAATATGTAAATAACAGTGTTTTGCAAGAACGTACTGGTACGTCCTTTGGGGGTGAAAGGGTCCAGTGACCTTCTTCTTTAAAAAGCATGTTACTTATCTCATAAATCATAACTATTTGCACTTCGAAAGTTCAAACTTACAGTAAATGTTTTTATGTTGGACCAGCTGATTTAAGTATTTTTATACTTTATATATGATATGTTTTAATGTTGTTAATGTTTTTAAAATATTTTATTTTAATTGTTCATAACTTCTTATATCGTTTACCTATTCATTTCCTTTCCTCTCTGGGCTGTTTTTCCCTGCTGGAATCCTTGGGCTTATAGCATCTTGCTTTTCCATCTAGGGTTGTAGCTTAGCTAGTAA
>NC_090752.1:7756715-7776715 GCF_036898095.1 Palaemon carinicauda
AATGAAAGGATTCATGATACGAATTTCCTCCAAAAATTATTTCACATTTGTCTCTAAAGAAACAAAATTAATAAAAGGATTCATGATACGAATTTCCTCTAAAAATTATTTCATATTTGTCTCTAATATAACAAAAATAATGAAAGGATTTATGATACAAATTTCCTCCAAAAACGATTACATATTTGTCTCTCTGATTCATTGACATTTATAAGTCACGACTATAAAAATACATATGCAGGCAATTTCCATGAAATGGAACAAAATTGATGAAAGCATCCATTATAGCAATTTTCATGTAATAAAAACAATCAATGAAAGGATTCATGATATGAATTTCCTTAAAAAATTATTTCATATTTGTCCCTCAGATTCATTTATGATTCATGACAATAAAAATACATATGCTAGCAATTTTCGTGAAATGGAACCACATTAATGAAATTATTCATGATATGAATTTCCTTCAAAAATTATTTCATGCCTCTCTGAATCATTTATAATTCAACATAATGAAAATACTTACGCAAACAATTTTCGTGAAATGGAACAAAAATTAATGAAAGGATTCATGATACGAATTACCTACTAAAATTATTTCATATTTGCTTCTCCGATTTATTTATAATTCAAGATAATGAAAATACTTACGCAAACAATTTTCGTGAAATGGAAAAAAAATTAATGAAAGGATTCATGATACGAATTACCTACTAAAATTATTTCATATTTGCTTCTCCGATTTATTTATAATTCAAGATAATGAAAATACATATGCAAAATATTTTCGTGAAATGGAACTAAATTAATGAAAGGATTCATGATACAAATTACCTACAAAAATGATTTCATATTTGTCTCTCAGATTCATTTATAAGTCAAGACAATAAAAATACGTATGCAAGCAATTTTCATGAAATGGAATGCTAAAAATAGATTATAATGTATGATTTTTATTTTCAAGTAAATTTCACGACTAAATTAAAAAAATAAATATCAACACAACAAAACGATATATAACATGCATTTAATTTTCATTAACTGAAATGCTAAAAACATATTGTTCAAAATTGTTCAATATTTTCCAAATTAAAAATAAAAACATAGAACTATATATATATATATATATATATATATATATATATATATATATATATATATATATATGTATATGTATATATATTTGCAATAATTTTTTATCAAATGGAATGCTAGAAATACATTATTGTTTAAGATTTTTGTTTCTAAGTAGTCCTATCAAATACTAATAAAAACGCTTAGAACAACAATTAAAATATTTTCCAAATGAAAAACTAATATAACACAAAGAATAGAAGATACTGAACTATGAAATAAAATAAAACGAGAGAAAATTAACAAAACTTAAACTCAAAATCCATTTAAATCTTTTCCAAATTCAAAATAAAAAAGTAATATGAAAAGAAGGAAAAAAGATACCGAACCTCGAAAGAAAATAAAAGAGAAACTAAAAAAGTTTTCAAATAAAAAAAACAACTTGAAACTCCATCAATTTAAATATTTTTCCAAATAAAAAAATGAAAGAGTTAATATAAAACATACCAAACCATAAAGTGAAATCAATAAAAGAAAACATGAAAAAAATCTTGAAATAAAAAAACAACTTCAACAATTTTAATACCCAAATAAAAAATAAAAAGAGTAACATAAATGATACCATAACCAAATAAAAACTGAAAACATCTTGAAATCAAAATCTTTCCGTGGACACAGGAAGCACAAAGCCGTTTCACACTTCCTTAGACAAACTGGAATTGGAGTGGAGAGAATATTCAATTCAATTGACTGACGGGAAAATGGAGAAATAGCTGTCGATTCAATAACCCAGAGAGACGAGATAATTCATATTCTCTCGTTCCCCTGTTAGAGACAGACGAGAAAAAATGAATCTATTTCATATCAGGAAGATGATATATAAATATTTTCTTTTATGGTTGTCTGAACAACTCTCTTCCATTTCAACGTGTCGTCGGAAATGAGTGATTGTACACACATCGCAGATTGATATCTTTGGATTTATAGATAAGGAAATATATGTAAATATATACAGGGTGTCCCAAAATGATGAATACACTCGTTTGAATGTTACAACTTGTTCAATTTATTGATATTAACCTGGAAGTTTTTTTTTTTTTTTTTTTTTTTACATTCTCAAATTGCCCCATGTATCCTTTTACTTTTTCACTGTGCATTGTCTCTCTCCTGTGAATCTGTTTTCCAGGTTAATATCAATAAATTGAACAAGTTGCAACAATCCAAAGTGTATACAATATTTTGGGACACTGTATTAAATTCATAAATTTACATAAATGTGTAAATAACTGATTTTACACACCTCAGGGGTGGATATCTTTGGATTTATAGATAAGGAAATATATGTGAATATTAAATTCATAAATTTACATAGATATGTCAATAACCTATTCTAAAAACCACACGGATGGATATCTTTGGATTTAGAGATTTAGAAAATATATATGAATATATTTTAAATACATAAATTTAGATGTGTAGAGATCTAAATAACTATGAAAAAATGGAGCCATATTTATATCAATCCATAGTCATTAATTATTCCATATAAATAAATAAAAAATAAAATATAAACATAAAAAGTTTTGATTTTCGAAAACGGGTCTATAACCCATTATAAAGCCTTCATAATTACGATATGATATCAATAATTAATATTAGTTTTTCTGCGATATGCGTATGCGTGTACACGAACACACACACACACCCATATATATATATATATACATATATATATATATATATATATATATATATATATAAAACATCCTAGTTCTTTCGAAAGAACAAAACTGAAAAAACTCTGTTGATCTTTTAATTCCTTACTACAGCTAAGAAAGTTATGGATTCAGGGAGTGGGTATAACCATCAAAAAGAGAGATGGATCTGGTATAACAACCGAAAATAAAGAAAGGCAACGTTGAATGGAACACTTTAATGAGGTCATGAATATGAGATACGAAGGGAATAATTTGATTGATATACCTAAAGCTGAGGAAGATCTTGATGGGCCCATGAATGAATTCAGAGTTTGAAGTCGAAGCTATTTTTTAAAAAACTCAAGAGATGTAAAGCCCCTAGATATGATGGAATAACTGCTGAGATGATACTGGCTGAAAATGAAGGGGCACCCAGAATGCTTACAAGATTATTTTGTAGAATGGGGCATGAAAAGGCAAAACCTGATGAATGGTGGTTAGGAGTGTTGGTGAAAATGGCAAAAAAAAAAGATCTGACTGATTTCAATAATTACAGAGGCATCACACTTACGTCAGTTGTCATGAAATAATATGGTATGCTTATTCTAAAGAGGCTAGAGAGAAAGATTGGTGAAAAACTGAGAGATGAACAACCGGGATTTAAAAAGAAAGTAGAAGTTGTACAGACAAAATTTTTATTTTAAGACATGTTGTACAGCAATGTGTAGAATATAGGAATCCACTGTTGATGGCATTTGTGGATTATGAAAGAGCCTTTGATAGTGTGCACCGGCCAATTTTGTGGAGAGTCCTGCGTTATTACGGGGTTCCTCTTAAATAGGTAAATCTGATTAAGTCTGTTCATGAGTATAGTAAGGGAAAAGTTAATATTAGTGGAGTTCCAGGGAACAGTAGAGTACTCCAAGGGAATGTATTATCACCTATGTTGTTTATCCTCCTCATGGATTTTTTAATGTATAGAACAGTTGGAGATGGAGGAGAAGGATTGGAATGGATTAATAATAGGAAGTTAGCTGACCTAGAGTATGCGGATGACGCTGTCCTTATTAACAAAACTCCCCAGGATTTGCAATGCTTGCTTACCAGAATGCATGAAATATCACAGGAGGTTGGGCTCAAGATAAATTGAAGAAAGACAGAGGCGATGAGAACGGAATGTGCAATGGAAGATGAAATATCGTTGGAAGGAGAAAGGATTAATGTGGTAGAATCATTTAGATATTTAGGAACTATGATCTGCAATACAGGGTCTTTAGAATTGGATTTTAATGAAAGATTGAAAAAAGAAAATCATACAATAGCTAGGTTAAATATAATTTTGGAATAAATCGCCTGAAATTACACATAAAAATCAGGCTATATATCAGTTTAGTGAGATCAGTGTTACTGTATGGACAGGAGACGTGGTATGACAATGGAACGATTTCCAACAGATTTTGTACATTTGAGAACAAAGCCCTCAGAAGAATATTGGGAGTTGAATGGCAGGACAGGATTAGAAATGAAATTATTAGAGAGATTACTCGAGTGCCATATGTGGATGAGATCATGGTGAGGGGCAGATGGAGATGGTTTGTTCATGCTCTTCGCACTCCCCAAGAGCGATTAGTTCACCAAACTTTCAAGTGGGCTCCACAAGTCACTAGAAGAATTGGAAGACCCAGACCCACAGGGCTGAGGTCTATGGAGCGTGAAGTAGGAGATAACGAATGGAGAAGTATTGATTCAAAAACTCAAGACAGAGATGACTGGCTGAAATCTAACTGAGGCCCTTTGCGTCAATAGGCGTAGGAGGAGATGATGATGACAGCTAAGCCTCCGTTCACAAATCGTAACAGTTACGAAATCAAATAACTTTCGATGACAAAATTCAGACTGAGAAAGTGACAAAACACATTCTAATGCACGAAATCAAATTTGTTTATTTTCACATAATTCTTTCTCCTTTCAATGACAAACTAAGAACGGCTTTGCTCTGAACTGCGCCTTTCGTGCTCATAAAGCAGAGAAAACCTTTGATGGGGTTCGTACAATGGAAGCATTTAAAATATGTCAACAAAATGCGCATGAAAGCATAACGATGCTTGCTTGCATGTAAATGCATTCAAAACAGCTGGAGCGGATTCCTCATGTCAATCAAAAAAGTAAAAAAAAAACAAATGGAAATTATTCAGCGCAAAAAGATGAATTCTATTCAGCATAACATGAAAGGATATATTTCCATTATTATTATTATTATTATTATTATTATTATTATTATTATTATTATTATTATTATTATAACAATTTTGGCGATGATTTCATCTCCTAATTTTGTCATGAATGTGAATAAAATGGAAGCAGCTGATTTGTAAGCAATGTTCGTTTTTTTTTAAGTTATATTAAATGTTACAAGCATTTACTAGTGTACGCGACCCGTCAAAAATGACGGCTAAATATTTAGCTAGGTATGCATACATACCCATCTCCCTCTCGGCAAGGTATGACTACTCCTTTCCACACAACCCGAGTGACGGGAAGAGCTGATTTATATATATATATATATATATATATATATATATATATATATATATATATATATATATATATATATATATATATATAATAGAAGGCCGAAGTTAAGGTGGAATTGGATTTTCGTGGAGTAGCTTCTGCATTATGCGCGTTTTTTATGTCATTCCTTAATACCTTTCGTATAACATGAAATTACTTAAAGCAATATCAGTCTGGTAATGGAAATAAAATGTATTCAATAAACCAAAGACCTAACATATATACATATATACATGCATATACTCACAAGACACAGTAATACACACACAGTCACACACACACACACATATATATATATATATATATATATATATATATATATATATATATGCAGAGAGAGAGAGAGAGAGAGAGAGAGAGAGAGAGAGAGAGTGAGAGAGATGCTCTGTATTATATAAGGGAGATTGATTACCAATATATATATATATATATATATATATATATATATATATATATATATATATATATATATATATATATATATATACATACTGTATTATAATATTCACAAGTATCGACCACTCTAGTCTTTTAACTGATACGTTTTAGGCATTTTGCTCCTTGTACATTAATCCAAAGCTAAACTCTCCACTATTAAAGGTTTGTACCGCATTAATTCCACTAGTATATTTACATTGCATAATATAGAATAAAAACCGAAGCTTTTAGGAAAATATCACCCTTCGATTACAAATAATGATTGATTGATTGATTTGAGATTTTCAGGCATCCTGACATCTAAGGTCATTGACGCCGAATAATGAATTATGTATATGAGGATTCTTTATGAAATGAAAAGAATTTCCTTTTATTTGATAAATTTATAAGCAGTTGGAAAAGCAATTTCAAATCTAAATTTTAAAAAAATTAGGGTTTTATGAACTGAAAGTAATATCGTTAAGTAAATTTATAAACAGTTGGAAAAGCAATTCAAATTCCCAATTCAATAAAAAATTATATTATCAAAATAATATCAAAAGCAACATGAAAAAAAAAATTTCGGATATCATAAAAAGCAGTCTTAATTCCAAATTCAATAAAAATTAAATTATCAAAATATCAAAAGCAACATGAAAAAAAAAGTGTTTCGGATATCATGAAAAGCCGTCTAAATTCCAAATTCAATAAAAATTAAATCATCAAAATATCAAAAGCAACATGAAAAAAAAAGTGTTTCGGATATCATGAAAAGCCGTCTTAATTCCAAATTCAATAAGAAATTTTACTATCAAAATAATATCAAAAGCAACACGAAAAAAAAAGTGTTTCGGATATCATGAAAAGCCGTCTAAATTCCAAATTCAATAAAAATTAAATCATCAAAATATCAAAAGCAACATGAAAAAAAAAGTGTTTCGGATATCATGAAAAGCCGTCTAAATTCCAAATTCAATAAAAATTAAATCATCAAAATATCAAAAGCAATATGAAAAAAAAAAGTGTTTCGGATATCATGAAAAGCCGTCTAAATTCCAAATTCAATAAAAATTAAATCATCAAAATATCAAAAGCAATATGAAAAAAAAAAGTGTTTCGGATATCATGAAAAGCCGTCTAAATTCCAAATTCAATAAAAATTAAATCATCAAAATATCTAAAGCAATATGAAAAAAAAAAGTGTTTCGGATATCATGAAAAGCCGTCTAAATTCCAAATTCAATAAAAATTAAATCATCAAAATATCAAAAGCAACATGAAAAAAAAAAGTGTTTCGGATATCATGAAAAGCCGTCTAAATTCCAAATTCAATAAAAATTAAATCATCAAAATATCAAAAGCAATATGAAAAAAAAAAGTGTTTCGGATATCATGAAAAGCCGTCTAAATTCCAAATTCAATAAAAATTAAATCATCAAAATATCAAAAGCAACACGAAAAAAAAGTGTTTCGGATATCATGAAAAGCCGTCTAAATTCCAAATTCAATAAAAATTAAATTATCAAAATATCAAAAGCAACATGAAAAAAAAAGTGTTTCGGATATCATGAAAAGCCGTCTAAATTCCAAATTCAATAAGAAATTTTACTATCAAAATAATATCAAAAGCAACACGAAAAAAAAAGTGTTTCGGATATCATGAAAAGCCGTCTAAATTCCAAATTCAATAAAAATTAAATCATCAAAATATCAAAAGCAACATGAAAAAAAAGTGTTTCGGATATCATGAAAAGCCGTCTAAATTCCAAATTCAATAAAAATTAAATTATCAAAATATCAAAAGCAACATGAAAAAAAAAAAGTGTTTCGGATATCATGAAAAGCCGTCTAAATTCCAAATTCAATAAAAATTAAATCATCAAAATATCAAAAGCAATATGAAAAAAAATCCTTTCGGATAACATGAAAAGCCGTCTAAATTCCAAATTCAATCAAAATTAAATCATCAAAATATCAAAAGCAACATGAAAAAAAAAAAAAAATTTCGGATATCATAAAAAGCAGTCTAAATTCCAAATTCAATAAAAATTAAATTATCACAATATCAAAAGCAACATGAAAAAAAAAGTGTTTCGGATATCATGAAAAGCCGTCTAAATTCCAAATTCAATAAAAATTAAATCATCAAAATATCAAAAGCAACATGAAAAAAAAAAAGTGTTTCGGATATCATGAAAAGCCGTCTAAATTCCAAATTCAATAAAAATTAAATCATCAAAATATCAAAAGCAACATGAAAAAAAAAGTGTTTCGGATATCATGAAAAGCCGTCTAAATTCCAAATTCAATAAAAATTAAACCATCAAAATATCAAAAGCAATATGAAAAAAAATCCTTTCGGATAACATAAATAGCCCAAATTTCATGGCAAACATCACGACGTCGAACGGCAATAAATATTCGCGGTACCATAAAATCTGATTTGGTCCGCATTTCTCAAACTGAGATTTAGAGTATGAATAAGGAATTCAAAAACGGTCGAAGCGTGAATACATAATCATATAAAAAATGAGTGCTCATTGCACATAGCTTTCGTGTATCTGATCTCAATATGTGTTGAATCACATCTATATTCTGAAGTTTTTACCAACCCCAAGGACTCAATGATCTACAAAGACCCAATGATTTATAAAGACCCAATGATTTATAAAGACACAATGATTTACAAAGACACAATGATTTACAAAGACGCAATGATTTACAAAGACCCAATGATTTACAAAGACTCAACGATTTATAAAGACCCAATGATTTACAAAGACTCAACGATTTATAAAGACCCAATGATTTACGAAGACCCCATGATTTATAAAGTCCTAATGATTCACAAAGACTCAATGATTTACAAAGACCCAATGATTTATAAAAACCCAATGGTTTATAAAGACCCAATGATTTACAAAGACCCAATGATTTACAAAGACCCAATGAATTACAAAGACCCAATGATTTACGAAGACGCAATAATTTACAAAGACCCAATGATTTATAAAGACCCAATGATTTATAAAGACCCAATGATTTACAAAGACCCAACGATTTATAAAGACCCAACGATTTACAAAGACCCAATGATTTACAAAGACCCAAAGACCCAATGATTTACGAAGACCCAACGATTTACAAAGACCCAACGATTTACGAAGACCCAACGATTTACAAAGACCCAACGATTTACAAAGACCCAATGATTTATAAAGACCCAATGATTTACAAAGACCCAATGATTTACAAAGACGCAATAATTTACAAAGACCCAATGATTTATAAAGACCCAATGATTTACAAAGACCCAATGAATTACAAAGACCCAATGATTTATTAAGACCGAATGATTTACAAAGACGCATTAATTTACAAAGACCCAATGATTTTCAAAGACCCAATGATATACAAAGACCCAATGATTTTCAAAGACCCAATGATTTACAAAGACCCAATGATTTATAAAGACCCAATGATTTACAAAGACCCAATGAATTATAAAGACCCAATTATTTACAAAGACCCAATGATTTACAAAGACCCAATGATTTTCAAAGACCCAATGATTTACAAAGACCCAATGATTTACAAAGACCCAATGATTTTCTAAGACCCAATAATTTACAAAGACGCAATGATTTACAAAGACCCAATGATTTACAAAGACGCATTAGTTTACAAAGACCCAATGATTTATAAAGACCGAATGATTTACAAAGACACATTAATTTACAAAGACCCAATGATTTACAAAGATCCAATGATTTTCAAAGACCCAATGATTTACTAAGACGCAATGATTTATAAAGACCCAATGATTTACAAAGACCCAATGAATTATAAAGACCCAATGATTTACAAAGACCCAATGATTTTCAAAGACCCAATGATTTACAAAGACGCAATGATTTATAAAGACCCAATGATTTATAAAGACCAAATGATTTACAAAGACCAAATGATTTACAAAACCAGCTCACTATATCTGAATAACAGGCATAGTATATAGTGCTGAACTCCTTGGTGGGGGAAATTACCTTACTATAGGATAGTGAAACCCTTGGGAGAGGAAATTACCTTAGTAGGAGGTGGAGAACTCCTTGGGGGAGAAAATGACCTTAGTATAAGGTGGTGGACCTCTTGGTGGAGGAAATTACCTTAGTATAGGGTGATAGACACCCTAAGAAATTACCTCAGTATAGAGTGATGGACCTCTTGGTGGAGGAAATTAATAGGGTGATAGACACCCTAAGAAATTACCTCAGTATAGAGTGATGGACCTCTTGGTAGAGGAAATTACCTAAGCATAGGATAGTGAATTCCTTGGTGGAGGTAATTACCTTATAGAAAGTCACTCAGTTTATAATTACACATTTGTATATATAGGTCTGCTTACGCATTCCCATAAATGAATTCCCGTGAACAGAATAACTTAATTGCCAATCAGTAAAACTGCTAATAAAAGCACATTGAAATATAATGTCATTTACCAGTTTGTCTCCCAGTTACATACATACAGAAATGTTTCACGTAACAAATTTATTGACATGGCAGTTTTCTTTCCAATTTTGCTAATATCAGTAAACTATCAATCCTTACTTTATATCGATAAATGAGGCTACTGCCATGTCAAGGTTCGTAAAACCCAAGGTAATAAAAGATACCTAACAATAGCAACGTACATATAGATACATGCATATACTGCATTCGATTCTCTCTCTCTCTCTCTCTCTCTCTCTCTCTCTCTCTCTCTCTCTCTATATATATATATATATACATATATATATATATTGTACATATGTACACACATTATATATATATATATATATATGTACATATATATATATATATATATATGTGTGTACAATATATATATATATATATATATATATATGTACATTATATATATATATATATATATATATATAGTATATATAATGCGTCATTCACTCCTATCTAAATCGCAATCTGGCGCTTTCTGGATATCAACGCTCTCTCTGTCCAATCCCAACTTTTTATAAGCATTCTTCTCTTCTCGTCTCCGAGAAAGCATGAATTAGAAACAGCTTTCACTAATATGAAGTCGTTCATTCTTGGCACGAGACCGAATTCCCCCCCCCCCAAAAAAAAATATTCTGATCAAGCTTTTCACCTGTGCTAACCTTATTAACATCGCTACGTGTCAAAGTTTTCTTACCACATACATACATACATACACACACACACACACACACATATATATATATATATATATATATATACACACATATACATATATATACATATATATACATATGCATACATATAAATACATACACACACACACACATATATATATATATATATATACATATAAAATATATCTATATATCTATATATATACATATATATACAGTATATATATATATATATATATATATATATATATATATATATAAAATGGTGGCGATATTCTGAATATCATCTTACATTTTTCCGAGTCTTATGAAATAGATTCTCCTTTCAATGAATAATGTACAGTAACTTCAACTATAAACATACATTACCATATTATACTATTAACATAAATTCAGCATTTTATATACACCAATCTACAGCTGATATCAAAATAAACTCTTATGAGATGTACAGCTGGACACAGGAATTCATAGTACACCTCCTCGCTCTGAGGTGTACCATGTGCCTAAGAGAAAAAGGGTTACCACGCTAATTGAGTTCATCTTTACAGCCTCAAATCAATTCATTTACGTGAATTCATTACAGAAATGTAGGACTGAAAATGAATATGAGTAAAACTAAGATGATGTTCAATGAAAATAATGTAGGACAGAAAATGAATATGAGTAAAACTAAGATGATGTTCAATGAAAATAATGTAGGACAGAAAATGAATATGAGTAAAACTAAGATGATGTTCAATGAAAATAATGTAGGACAGAAAATGAATATGAGTAAAACTAAGATGATGTTCAATGAAAATAATGTAGGACAGAAAATGAATATGAGTAAAACTAAGATGATGTTCAATGAAAATGTAGAAAGACAAATAAGGGTTATTAATTACGAACGAACCTCTGGAGATTATTATTGTATACACATACTTGAGGACACTGAGGGTTTCCCCAAGACATGAGACCGAAATTAAAAGAAGGGTAAGCATGGCATGTAATAAATTCATTTATGCAAATTACCATAAATTTTATGGATATTCACCCTATCTGAATCCTTACCCTGAATGTTTGATGAAGATATCAAAAGTGTTTTACGTAAATGGCTTCTCAAATGAATATCACTTCAATAGAGTTAGCGCGGAATGGCTTGCTAACACGACATCACCTTTTTTATGAGTTCATGTACTCTCTCTCTCTCTCTCTCTCTCTCTCTCTCTCTCTCTCTCTCTCTCTCTCTCTCTCTCTCTATATATATATATATATATATATATATATATATATTCTTGCTGGGCTATTTTCCATTTTGGAGCCCCTGGGCTTAAAGCATCCTGCTTTTCCAACTAGGGTTGTAGCTTATCAAATAATAATAATAATAATAATAATAATAATAATAATAATTGACCCATTGAGCAAAGAAAACTTGTTTAGTAACCTCAGTGTTTTCAGGAGTATGAGGACAGAGGAATGCGAAAAAAATGTTTAGGCAAAGTAACAAATGAGCCATAACCAGAGAGAGGGATGCAATGAATACTGTCTGGCCAGTCAAAGGATACAATAACTCTCTGGCAGTATCTTAACGGGTGGTTGGTGCCCCGACCAACCTGCTACAGTACCTTAACCTAAGCCACCGTATGAAACCTGATTTTCTTATAGCCCCCTTCAATGAGTTTTTAAATGAAAGCAAAGTTCTACTCTAGTTTTGATACTAAAATAATCAAACTAACACAATCACCAATTTAGTACAAGAAAATAAACAAAATTGACTATGCAACATAGGTTCAATGAATTGCTAAATGAAAACAATTTCACATCTAGTTTGGACACTAAAATAACCACACTAACACAATCACCAATTTAGTACAAGAAAATAAACAAAATTGACTATGCAACATAGGCCTACACTGAAATACAAAAATTTTTGGAAACTTTCGTTCGGTTAAAACAAACTTGAATAAGACCTATAAATAAAAACGAGGATAAATCTTCATGTCTTCTAGACATACGCTAAATAGCACGAGTTGCATAATCTAATAATAATAATAATAATAATAATAACGGTTAGTCGCAGCAACCAGTAACAGTGCCACGCACCTTCAGTGCACGCAGTGTTGCCAGATGTGTTAGTCTAAAAATCTCCAAAACTCATGATAAAAAATCCCCCCAAAACACAAAAAATACTCACTATGTCATATAAATGCAAGCTAATTGCAACAAAATATGGGTTTACCCATCTTTGTTTCTTCTTCATAGAAATTTGTACAGAATATGCCCACCAGACACCCAAAATGCCCAAATCTAGGGATAAATCCCTATATCTGGCAACACTATGAAGGTCCGACGGAGGCAGCCGAAGTTTGTCAATGACCGCCTAAACACAGTAATGAATCATGAATATTTCCCCCTAAAAACTACCACATAACTATTTGGAACCGATGGCTTACCTGAGATTAATAGTCCAAGCATGTAGGCAGATATAATTGAACTAGACATTTCGGGGCTACATCAGTTCATGGGGAAAAACATGGCGTCCAATTTTGACTTCCCGCACCAAAAAACGTTTTTGATGACGTCAGCTTGTAATGTTCCGTGGATTGTGATTCTACGTTGGAAATCGTTGCGACATCATTCATACACGAGGAAACGCAAGGTAAAACGCACTAGAAATTATCACAAAGCAAATAAAAACTCGGAAAATCACAGAAAACGTGGAATGCAATCAAGTGTGACTCAACACATCTTGCCCGCTGATCAGCTCTGATACGCATGCGCAAGACGGAAGAGTTGCCATTTTCCTCTTATTTTTTAATTTCTCAAGTTTTTATTTCAGAATTCTATAAGTTAACTTGCTATTTTCTTTTTTTGTTACTGAATTAATTTAAATTATACCTGTTATTACTTAATACTTTGAAAAATACATAGACGGTAAAGTCATGAAATTACAATTGTGAAGAACATAAGTGAACAACTTTTACGAAGATTAACACCTTACAATATATAATTATCACTAGGTCTCAATTCCAACATTTACAAGAAAAATTGGGTGAATAAAATGCATTACTTTCCGCTGACCAGTTGCCAAGCATAATTAAACTAATGATGATTTTATATTACAAATATTCTCTTCTCGTATTTCATGTACAGTACTTCCCCGTCCAACAATATTCTCATGAAAAGTTTTACATTACAACGCTTAAGGCATATTTATACTATTTTCCTTCAAATTAACAACTTCCTTGGCCCATGACACAGAATTAATTATGTGGTTATCTACATATCCAACCTGCTTTCCTTTTAAATGTTTAAAGGCCATTCATGAATGGCAGAGGCAAGGGGCAGTGACATTGCCCTATCAAGCAGGACAATGCCCTAGAGACTGACCACACATCCATATGATCTCCGCCCAAGCCCACGCCGCCTCTCCACCCAAGCTTAGGCCAAGGTGGGCTACGAATTAATTTGTGGTTATCTACATATCCAACCTGCTTTCCTTTTAAATGTTTAAAGGCCATTCATGAATGGCAGAGGCAAGGGGCAGTGACATTGCCCTATCAAGCAGGACAATGCCCTAGAGACTGACCATATATTATATGATCACCGCCCAAGCCCACGCCGCCTCTCCACCCAAGCTTAGGCCAAGGTGGGCTAGGCAACGGCTGCTGATGGCTGATGACTCAGCAGATAGACCTATAGGCTCCCCTCATCCTTAGCTCTCAAGGATGTTGAGGTTGCAGCGTCCAAAGGAACTAATGAGTATGAACAGGACTCGAACCCTAGTCTGGCGTTCACCAGTCAGGGACGTTACTACATCGGCCACCACATAACAATATGCAACAACAACAACAACAACAATAATAATAATAATAATAATAATAATGAGAAATTAAACAAGATTGTTGTATGGCAATTGTAAAATGTAAACGTAAAGTGTAAATCTAAAATCTAAAATGTAAAATTTAAAAATGTATAAATAACACCAAGCCAATATAATATACAGTTATTCATTTACAACGTTTCACAGGATATTACGACCTATTATGGACAGTATTATATCGTAGTTGTTACAAACAGTGAATAACGGCAAGTCAGAAAATAGGGGAAAAAATGTAAAACCAAATTGCTTTCGGACAATAGTACTGTTTAATGAATTAATAATATTATCTACATTCCTCACGTCATTTATTATTATTATTATTATTATTATTATTATTATTATTATTATTAGCAGTAGTAGTAGTAGTAGTAGTAGTAATTATTATTATTATTATTATTATCAGCAGTAGTAGTAGTAGTAGTAGTAGTAATTATTATTATTATTATTATTATTATCATTATTATCATTATTATTATTACTAATTAATATTAATAATGTTTTTGTTCTTAAAATATTTAATTTTTCCTTGTTTCCTTTCCTCACTGTGCTATTTTCCCTGTTGGGGCCCCTGGGCTTATAGCATCCTATTTTTCCAACTAGGGTTGTAGCCTAGCTAACAACAACAACAACAATAACGACAATAACAACAACAATGACAATAATAATAATAATAATAATAATAATAATAATAATAATAATTTAAAATTATAAATAGTACTTAAAACACTTTTCTGCTGAAAGCAGAGTTATCTAGGTTTAGTTTTGGTTGAATTTTTTCTATGTAAAATGTTTCTAATAATCTCAGCTCGGTCTCAAATCGAGCTTTACATATAATGCTAAAATCAAGATGATTAAAATTGGTGTTACACACTCCGTGGCAATGATCTCTTACAGAGGAATGAGAAGGCTTACCCAGCGGTAGAAGGGTCCTTGAACTAATGCCTCTATGTTCAAAGGTTCTGGTAGACAACAGTTTTGTCGAACTACCTACATATTCCGAACTACACTTCGGACACACAAATTTATATACAACCATAGAACATAGTTTTTTAATAATAATAATAATAATAATAATAATAATAATAATAATAATAATAATATGACCTCCACACCACACGTGGTACATTGGCCCATGACGTACGACCCTATTAAATTATTTAGTCACCCGGAAGCTTATCAGTATGTCACAGTGCTCCATCATTCAATGCTCTCTCCAAGGAAGAAGTATTCACGCCACATGCGTTCATTTGCCGCGCGCTCATTTACCACGCGTTCATTTGCCGAGCGCTCATTTACCACGCGTTCATTTGCCGAGCGCTCATTTACCACGCGTTCATTTGCCGAGCGCTCATTTACCACGCGTTCATTTGCCGCGCGCTCATTTACCACGCGTTCATTTGCCGAGCGCTCATTTACCACGCGTTCATTTGCCGAGCGCTCATTTACCACGCGTTCATTTGCCGAGCGCTCATTTATCACAGGTTCATTTGCGGCATGTTCATTTGCTGGTTTTCATTTGCCGTGCGTTCATTTTTCCACATGTTCATTTGCTGCATTATCATTTGCTGAGCGTTCATTTGTCGCGCATTCATTTGCTAAACGTTCGTTTACTGTGCTTTTATTGGCCACACGTTCCTTTACCACGCGTTCATTTGCCACACGTTTATTTATCGTGCGTTCTTTTGCCCCACTTTAATTTACCGAGCGTTCATTTGCCATACTTTAATTTACCCAGCGTTCATTTGCACACGT
Organism: Palaemon carinicauda; assembly: GCF_036898095.1. Lineage (NCBI taxonomy): Eukaryota > Metazoa > Arthropoda > Malacostraca > Decapoda > Palaemonidae > Palaemon > Palaemon carinicauda. The sequence continues at coordinate 7,773,278 of NC_090752.1, forward strand.
TCATTTACCGAGCATTCATTTGCCATACTTTAATCTACCCAGCGTTCATTTGCACACGTTCATTTACCGAGCATTCATTTGCCACACGTTTATTTACCGAGCGTTCATTTGCTGTGCGTCAATTTTCCGCGTTCATTTGCCTCGCATTAAATTGCAAAGCGTTCATTTGCATTGCCACGCGTTCAATTGCCGGAAGTCCATTTGCCAAGCATCCAATTGCTGCGCGTTCATTTGCCCCTTGTCCATCTGCCGTACGTTCATTTGCCGCTCGTTTCTTTGCCACGCGTTCATTTGCCGCGTTTTCATATGCCGCATGTTCATATGCCACGCGTTCATATACTGCGGTTTATATGTCGCGCGTTCATATGTCGCTCATTCATTTGCCACGCGTTCACTCGCCGTCGACTCAACGGAAGACATAACCAGGACGTTCCCTTGATTTAACTGGGACGAAGAAACTTGCACTCTGTTCCCATGCATGAGTGAATGTCCCCGTATCTATCTGAAAGGGTTATATTAAAGCGGCCGTCTATTTATACTATATACCTCGGGCCTTCTCCATCAAAACGACTTTTGCCCCACTGCGTGGATGCTAGCCAAAGGTATTTATAAATTCAAGGATGGGACCAGGTTAATACTAATGTTATTTACACGGTCTCTTTTAACTAGCGTCGTATAGCATTTAGTGCCGAGGGAGAGAAAAAGTTAAAAGGTGTTTTTTAGAAGTGGTGCAGGTGTCTATAGTCCATTTCTTTTATCGAGGCAGATTTGCACCGACTCGCAGCGGTGCCCTTTTAGCTCGGAAAATTTTCCTGATCGCTGATTGGTTAGAATTATCTCGTCCAACCAATCAGCGATTATTATCATTATTATTATTATTATTATTATTATTAGGTAATCTATAATAATGATTCACTATCATGGCTAAGTTATAAACCTAGAAAAAAAAAATGATTGATTCATTTTGCAAGTTCTTAATATAATTTCACATACGATTCCCTACGCCGATTGAGCATCGTTAACCTAATTCAATGAAAAATACACAAAGAAAAATTATATCAAATTAAAAAAAAAAAATTCATGGTTAGGGGTAGATGGAGATATAGTCCATTTCTTTTAGCGAGACAGATTTGCACCGACTCGCAGCGGTGCCCTTTAAGCTCGGAAAATTTTCCTGATCGCTGATTGGTTAGAATTATCTCGTGCAACCAATCAGCGATCAGGAAACTTTTCCGAGCTAAAAGGGCACCGCTGCGAGTCGGTGCAAATCTGCATCGCTAAAAGGAATGGGCAGATTTGCACCGACTCGCAGCGGTGCCCTTTTAGCTCGGAAAATTTTCCTGATCGCTGATTGGTTAGAATTATCTTGTCCAACCAATCAGCGATCAGGAAACTTTTCCGAGCTAAAAGGGCACCGCTGCGAGTCGGTGCAAATCTGCATCCCTAAAAGAAATGGACTATAGTGAACGCATTAGCTATAAAATAAATTTATGAATGTATAAATAAATGAAGGAATACTCACACACAGACACAGACACACACACATAAATATATATATATATATAGTATATATATATATATATATATATATAATATATTAAAGAGAGAGAGATACATATGTGTATGTATATATATATATATATATATATATATATATAGCACAATATATATATGTGTACGCGCGTGTCTATAATTATCAAATAATCGTCTACGATAACAATGGGACTATCCCACCAGAAAAAAAGAACATCAACAATAACAACAACAACAACAACAACAACATTAATTCCTTTGCCAAAACGAAAGACGAAACTGCCTCCCCTAAAAAAAGTCTCTCACATTAGCTGCTTAATATGTAACTTCACTAATGGCTCATCTAATGATATAATAGCAAAAACAATGACGTATTTATCTTATCTTCAAAGATAGATCTTTATAGATGGATACTAAGCATAGGTTAGACTTTCTACATTCGATGCTCGATAACTAATGGTGCTATATGAGTGGCTACAAAAACATTGTATATATTTATTATTACTATTATTATTATTATTACAATTATTATTATTATTATTAATTAATTAATTATTATTCTTAATAATTATTTTTGTTATTAATATTATTATTATTATTATTAACATTATTATTATTACTACTACTACTAATATCATTATCATCATCATTATTAAATATTATTATCATTATCATTATTATTATTTATCATTATTATTAATAATTACTATTATTATTAATTTTTATTATTATTAATAATAATTATTAATATTTCTATTAATAATTATCATTATTTCTATTAATAATTATTATTATTTCTATTAATAATTATTATTATCATTAATAATTATTATTCCATAGTCAATTGGACTACTGGGATACCTTTTCTATAGTTTAGGTGGTGATCACCAGATTGGGGTTCGAATCCCGCTCAAACGCGTTAGTTTCTTTGGTCACTGCAACCTCACCATCCTTGTGATCTAAGGATGGGGGGGGGGGGAACCTATAGGTCTATCTACTGAGTCATCAGTAGCCATTGCCTGGCCCTCCTTAGTCCTAGCTTGGGTGGTGAGCGGGCTTGGGCGCTGATCATATGTATATATGCTCAGTCTCTCTGGCATTGTCCTGCTCGATAGGGCAATTCCAATGTTCCTTGCCTCTGCCATTCATGAGCGGCCTTTAAAGAATCAACATCAATGTTGAAATTAAACTTCCTACATGTTTTACAATTTACTGGCTGATTCTAAGTACCTCTCGGGAGTAGTCTATGAAGAGACCATAAAGTAATCTTAGAATTGTTGAAGAATCTTGGGAATAATCACAGAGACGAGACGGAAAAGATATCTACGCCGGGCGAAAACTCGATCAGACAGAAGACATTCCTACATCCAGACGTATGACTGTATGACGTCATGTACTAAGAAGAGTGTCACCATTAACGTGAAACGGCGAGACAAAGAATAAGTCACTATGAAGAGAGTTCAATTCCTATCAGTTATAAGTTCAAAACTTTTATTTTTAGAGAAAGTGGCATTTTACTTTTCATAATCTAATTTTGTTTAGCAAAAGCTCTCCCATTCCTAACATTATTATATGCAAAACTTTTTTTTAGAGAAAGTGGCATTTTACATTTCATAATATTATTTTGTTTACCAAAAGCTCTCCATGACATGTTTATCCTTCTTTTAATTTCAGTCTCATCCAATTCAAACTCTTGCCAGAGTTCAAGTCCTAACATTAATAAGTGCAATACCTTTATTCTTAAAGAAAAGGGCATTTTATATTTCATAATTTCATTTTCTTTACCAAAAGCTTTCCCTCCCATGTTTATCTTTCTTTTAATTTCGTTCTCATCAATTAAAAACTCTTGCCAGAGTTCAAGTCCTAACATTAATAAGTGCAATACTTTTATTTTTAAAGAAAAGG